>NW_012148396.1:3786400-3867448 GCF_000956105.1 Propithecus coquereli | reverse complement strand
AACATGTTCTGGTTGTTTTGTTCCAGAAATCAAATCCAGGGAAGACCTCAGTTTGAGGAAGCTATCACTTCCTCCTTTTCTTTCCAGGCTGTGATTAGATGAAATTGCCTCCTGTGTCTCAGAAGTAACTGAGTTAAGTCTGGGAGGTAGACGAGCTCTGAATGCAAAAGTTCCCAAGAATTTGGGATCCTGCCCTCCCCCCAGCCCAGCAGCATACTTCTCAGGGTGACTTGGTGCTAGCTTGCATTTTAGGGGAGTGATGACCACCTCAGACGTTAATGAAAAAAAACTCCATCTTCCTGTCGGGTTTTCTCAGCTGCAGAAGTGCTGTCGTAAATCTTACAGGCATCCTATCACCGAAGCCCCGGGGAAGCGCTGGCGTGATCCAAGACCGTCTCTCCACCCATGTAACTTGATTTAAGTTTGGCAATGCCACAGTTGTAGTTAATATTTTCTCTAGGCCTGTCACTGGAATCCTTCGTTAGAAAGGAATTCCTACTGTAGTCTCTTTTTTGGGTATTTGGATTATGGTGGATATGTTAGAACATAGTTACAGTATCAGATGCAGTTTTTATCACATGGATGAAAGAAAATAAACCCAAAACTCACTTTGCATGTGTCGAGATAAATGTTGCTCCTGTCAGTGTTATTAATAATAGCTACCACTTGGGTGCTGTGTGTCATTCTGGGGATCTTATGTAAGTTCTGTGTGATCCTCATAAAAACCTTGTGAATGGGATCTCTGTCACATATTTACCCATTTGGTCTTCCATTTATTTTTGCTGTTTCGTTCGTTTTTTTACTTACTGTGAAATAGAATGTATTTCCAGAATATTGCATATAACATGAATGTGCGGTATGATGAATAATAATGAAGTGAACACTCGCACTTAGTGTGAAGTGGCCCTGCCCAGAAATGGACCATTGCTGTGGCACCTTCCTGAGCCCACCCCCTTCTCTGACCCAGGAGTGACCCCTATCCTGATTTCACTGATAATTTTTAATTTTCTTTATAGTTTTGCCATCCATGTATGCATCTAGAAATAAAGTAATTTAGCATTGCAAGTTTTTGAGCCTCATATTAACTATATATATATGTATTTATGTGTAGATTTTGTTTTGTGTATTTGTTTTGATCTGTGCTTCCTTTCTCAATATTGGTAACACTGATCAGTGTTCTTGCAGGTAGCTCTAGTTCATTCATTTCTTTGCAATACGGTATTCCATTGCGTGAAGCAGCACTCCACAGTGTGGACCTAGTGTGATGTATTTATCCATTTGATTGCACACGGGTGATTGGGTTCTTTCTGTTTTGTTGCTGTCATGGGCTCTGCTGCTATGCATTGTCTACCTGTGTCCCCGTGCTCTTGTCCACCAGTTTCTCCAGGGTAAGCACACCCACAAGGGACTTGCAGGATGTAGGATATGCATGTCTTCAGCATTACTAAGTGATGCCCGACTGGTTTCCACCGTGGTTGTACCAGTTTGCGGCTGCAGTATACAGGAGCTTCTGTTGGTCCACGTCTTGGTGTGAGCGTCCGGTATTGCCAGCCTGGTGGGCATGCTGTGGTCTTTCTATGCAGTTTGATTTTCACCTTCAGGATTGTTAATGAGACTGAGCCCTTTTTCATGTTTTTTGGCTGTTTGGATTTCTTTCTTTCTTTTTTTCTCCCTCCGTGCCTCCCATATTTCCTTCTGTCTTTCTAATAAAGTGTCTGTTCAACTATTTTCTCATCTTTCTGTTGGGTGATTTTGTCATTTTCTTATTTGTCTTCAGGAATTCTTTATATATTTTGAGTGTGGGTCATTTTTGGGTTATATATTACGAATGCAGTCTCTCTCCTGTGGTATTTCTTTGCTCTCTTTATAATGTCTTTTAAAATCCTTAAATTTAATGTGTTTTTTTTTTTTTTAATTTTATCTAGATTTTTAGGTGTTTGGCTTTGTTTCTTGTTGTTGTTATTGTTTGGAGGGTTTGCTGGCCTGACCACACAGGCATCATTAACAGAAAGAGGCAGCTGTTTTTGTCTTTTTCATTTAGCTACATAATTGCATTGGGGTGTCCACCTGTGCTGGACATGGCACTGGCTTCCAGGGAGGCACAGGTGAGTGTGTTCAGGTGTGGACTCTGCTCTCAGAGGGCTTGCAGCCTGGGGGTGGGTGGGGGACATGGGAATGCAGATGACAGCTGCCCCTTAGCAGGGTTAGTGAGGCAGCTTCACCAGGTGCTGAGGGGCCGAGGGAAAAGGACTCTTATATCTTCCTGGGGAGTTAGGGAGGGTTTCAGGGTGAAGGCGGGTGAGTAGCATGTAAGCTAAGACTCTTGAAGAATGAATAGGAGCTTGTCTGGTGAGCATTTCCACTTTTGGGAACTACAGACGGTGTAGAGAAATTTTTAGTAACTTGGGGATAAAGAAAATGTTGAAATCATCAAGTTTGTATCAAATCTGTGAAGCATAATAGTGTTGTCTTTTTTCAAAGCATAAGAGGAGGCGTTGTTTTAAGTGAGGAGGGTATATATTTATACGGTATACTCCCATAATTTCTGCTTTGGAGATCTAAGGCTTGATGCTTTGCTTGGAATGAATGGGTCAGCATTGAATCCAACTTGATCAGCTTGTTCATACAGACAAGTTTGGCTGATTTTCACAGTCGCATGACATGTTTCACTAAAATAACCATATCCCCTTCTTGCTTTGGTGTCATGCAGTATTGCAGTCAATAAATTCTTTCTTGAGGATATTGAGAGGAAGAGACACAGAGCCTGACCCAAGAAACTAAGTAGAAAGGAGCAATGTCAAAAGGGCAGAAATAGATATTTGCATAACACACCATGCAAGACCCACAGAGGGGCAGGAACAGCCTCCTGTGTTCCAAAGTTGTCTTAGAAGTTAGCTAAATAGAGAGTGAGGTGGGGAGTGTTCTTAATGAAAATGAAACAGCTTGAAAACGTGCATGGTGGCTGGAGGAGTGAGATAGTATGGAGTGAGCTCTTGTGCGCTACCTAGCATACACTTGCCTGGTATCACAGACAGGTGTGGGCAGGTCAACTGGGCCTTTGTACATCTTCCCTCTCTCTGTGCAGGGCCTAGCATGTGCCTGGCTGGTGTCACAGAGAGGTGTGGGCAGGTCATTTGGGCCTCTTTATAGGCCTAGAGCAGAACTGAAGGCTCTGAGCAGGGAGCTGATACAGACACTGGTTGTGGAGAGAATGGCAGGGTCAAGACTGAGTGAGGAGGGAAGTTAGGGGACTCAACTTTGGTCCAGGACACAGCTGCCTCATGGAAATCTGATGGGTGTTCTGGACAGAGGGAGAGTGAGGATGAGAAAGGATCCGTTGTGGTTAGAGCCTAGTGAGCGAGTGTGACCATGGAGAGGGATGTGGTCAGAGAGCTGGGCAGGCCCAGGCCAGGCAGGCCTTCCAGGAACAAAGTTACTGAGTGGCCCAGCCTTCAAGGACCTGGCAGCAGGAGGAAGGAGGTGAGATGTTAACGCTGTCCCCAGGCCTCCAGGCAGGAGGTGGTGAATGTGATCTGAGGGTCTAGTGGAAATTCCCGTGAGCGAGGAACCCACCCTGGTCTCAACTCCAGTTCCTGGCATAGTGCTTGGCACCTAATAGCTACTCAAGAAATACTTGATGAGTAAAGATAAGAGATTTAGTAGAAAGATATGGCAGCATGATTTGGCATTTAATTTTTACATCAGGTGATTTTATATCTTGTATATGTTTTTGTTAGGCATTTCCAGTGGATCTTGGCCCTGTGGTTGATCCTCCCCGAAGTCAGGCATTAGCAATAATTTCTCCACACCCTATTCTTCTTTCTGTTCCTCCTTCCTTTCCTTTTTCATTCTTCTTTTCCTTCTTTCCTTTTTTTTTTCTTCTTTCTCTTGTGGTGAGTAGATGAAGACTAACTGGCAATTGGCTTGTGTTCATTTTCTGTTGCTTATAACTGAGACTGGGTAATTTATAAAGAAAAGGAATTTATTTCTTACAGTTCTGGAGGCTGACAAGTCCCAGGTTGAGGGCGCTGCATCTGGTGAGGCCTCCTTGCTGGTGGGGACTCACATGGCCGAGTGCTGAGTGAGCTCATGTGCTAACTCAGGTCTCTCTTCCTCTTCTTGTAAAGCCACCAGTTCCCCTCCCACGATAACCCATTAATCCGTCAATCCATGAAAGGGTTAATCCATTCATGGGGGCAGAGCCCTCCTGATTCAGTCACCTCCTAAAGGCCCACCTCTCAATACTGCCACGATGGGATTTAAATTTCAGCATGGGTTTTGGAGGCACAAATAATCAAACCATAGTGTGGCTATATCCAAATATGAAGTCTGAGATGTTTCTAACTTCAGGCTATGTGAGGCAGTCCTAACAGTCTCGGCCAGAGTCCCTGCTGGGCCTGCGAGAACTGGCCCCTCTGTCCTCTGGTGCCAGCAGGCAGACCACTTGGTCCACTGACCACTGAGCACATTTTAATGAGCCTGAAAAAATGACTCTAAAACTATAGGAAAACTACAAAATCAAGATGAACAAGTGCTTAATTAAATGGCTACTGAACAGTGTTTAACTTCATGGTTAAATATAACATAAGCTTTTTATGACATTTGAAAACAATGTTTTAGGTTAGATTTTCTCACTTTTTTGGAATTTTCCAGTCTGCATGATGGCTGTTGAGAAATTACAGTATATGAGACTGATGGTTAGTGTTGCTAAATAGCTTAAAATCTCACATTATAAAAATCTTGTTAGTTCTGTTTACAGGAGTGAGTCTCAGTCAATATGTGGTCCTGGTAGTGTGGGTGGAACTTTCCAGAGCCTTCGAAGTGGGGGAAAGACCCTGCTGCCGGGCAGTGGGGATGGGCCTCAGGCTGCAGGCAGGCTCCTCGAGAGGGTCCCAGGCTGCATGAAGAGAAGAGCTTCACTAGGAGGGAAGGGAATGTTCTCGTCATGGGGGACATTGGGAGGATGCCCGGCAGGAGGTTTCTTGGAGCCTCAGATGATGACATTAACCAATGCAGATATACTCATGAACTGATTAAGTACCACAGTGAGGCTCCTGGTGTTTGTACTTCTCAAAGCACAGTCATACTCTGTGTTTTTGGCACCCCATTTAAGCCCAATCCAGGTGGGCAGGGAAGGTTTGTTTCCCGTTTCCTAGTTATGGAACCAAAGCAATGGAGTTTAATGACGTGGCCAGGGTGACCACGACCTGCTCCTGGTTCACTCATGCTGCTTTTCCCCACACTCCATGCTCGATGTGGGATACAGTCCTGTCATGGGGAAGCTCCCTCTGTGCTGTGAAGGTGTCAACGTTCTCATAACACTACTCTGTCAGCAGTGTCTGCAATGTCTTGTACCATCCAGTCCCCTTCATGTGGGTGGTAACGTTTATGTGACCTTTTTCTGCATTTGGATCCGAATTCACCTGGATATCAGTCAGTCACATGGTTAATTTCCTTCTGTGTCTTTCTCTGTCTCTGGGTCTCTCTCTTTGCATCAGCCAGGTGGTTAAACTCAGGTTAAAATCATGATTTATGACCTTAGGTTTCACCCACTGGTGTAATCCAGCTCCCGCTCCTTTGCCGTTTTCCTCCTCCATCCTCTGCAGAGAGCAGAGGGCTCATCAACAAAGGGGCAGGTCCACGTTTTGATCTCTGAGCCTTTTGATGTAGTTCCATAACCATAACGCCGTACTTGGGTGTATAAATTAGGCTGAGAAATCTTAGCTGGTGTTGGTGAGAGCCTTCCTCCTACTGTGAATGGGAAAAGCAACCTCTTCTTTTACCCAAAAGCCATCCTGTGCATTGTAATTGGTTGCCAGTGTCATGACCTTGAACATTACCTCATCACCAGCTTCTCATCTGTTTTAAAACATTCCTCTAAATCCCTTCCTTGATGCTGATGGGAAGTGAGATTGCTATAATGTAGTTAGATGTCTTTTAATCAAGTTTTTCAGAACCCAGTTTCACGTGTGTGACAGCACTTCCTGTCCTCTTCTGTTTTCTTTCTGTTGGAAGAACCAGAACAGTAAATTCTCAAATTGTAATAAAGTATATTTTACAAGAACATAAAGAATTTCAACCTCAACAAATTCAATCTCACTTTTTTTTTCAATTTGAGTCATGAATCTTTGGTGTACCTTATGAGAAAGACCCTTTGATGTCACATTCTGAAAAAACGAACGTGACCCAAAGCCCACCTAGTGCCACTTGTCTTCTCTCCTTGACTTGCTGAAGCCTGGCTTTTGTTTCTCTTGTGCTGCCGAACCTCCTCTTGGTGGCTCACCAGTGCTGCCCTCCTAATCGCTAGGTCCCGAGGACACTGGGGAGGCCTGTTGGTGTTGGATTTCTTAGTGCACTCAGCTCTTTTATCCCTCCGTCCCTGGAGGGCATTCTTCCTTAGGTCCTGTGTCTCCAGACCCCCTGATCCACCTGCTTTCCTTCTGTGTGGTCCTTTGAACTCATCTCCCTTCTCCTGCCTGCCCCTGTGGTCAAGGGTGCTGTTCCAATCCTGCCTGTCTTCTCACTTTACTTACTCTCTCCATGGCCGCATTCAATCTTAGGGCATTGGCCAGTTGTCAGTGCTCAGATCTGTATCTTCAGCCTAACTGTCCTCTGAGTTTTAGACTCATGTCTCCAGCCACTTTCTAGAGCCACCCTCCCAGCTGCCCAGAGTTCTAGAAACACACCCTCTTCCTCTATGCTGGTGGTCTTCTTCCTCCTCTGCCATCCATGCTGAAAACTTGGGAGTCGTCCTAGAGGCTCTCCATCTCCTCCCTCTCACATGTCATCCCAGCCAGCAGGCCTGGCTGATCTTACCCCCTCCATCTCTCTTCCTTTTCCCTGTTCTTCTTCTTCCCGTGTCTCATTGTAGGCCCTCAATATCTGTCGTCTGTACCACTGCAACAACTGTGTAATTGGTTCCCTGCATCCAGTCTCATCCTTTCACATTCACCCTCCTTTAACTTTCAGAGTTCTAAATATGAAGTTGGCCATGCCATTCTCCTGCCTGACACCTGCCGGTGGCTCCCATTGCCTGATGTCACTTTCCTGACCCAGCACACAGCACGCTGTGACCTCGCTGGTGTGAACCCTCATCTTATCTCCCTCCACAGCCCCTGCCTCATGGCAACAGTCTAGTAACTGCCTCCATCTCTCCCAGTCCACCATGGTGTTCCGAATTCTAGAATGTGATAGTTAAATCTGAGTTGCCTTGTGTCTGGGAGATCCAAGAATACCAAACCATACCCTTCCAGTGGGTCTTCAGGAGAAACTGATGCTCAGAAAATAATGGCCAATAGGAAACCAAATCATCTCTTTATTGTCAGCTGAGCCTGGCACATTTTGATACAAACCAAGTAGCCAGGCTAGGAGACTGTGAAACTTTGGGCAAGTTTCTTAACAATTCTGTGTCTGTAAAACAGGGACGATAACTGCACCTACCATATGAGGTTATTATGACACTTACAGGAATTAATTCATGTAAAATATTTAGAACTATCTGGCATTTGGTAGCTATTAGTAAAAATTAGAGAAAATTGTAATACGTACAATGTTAGATCTTATTACTTTGGTTAAGAACTCCAGTGCAACAGTGAATAATAGCTGCAACAGTGGGCTCCTTCTCTTGTTTTTTGATTCACTTTCTTTTTGGACTAAAATAAGAACTTTGATGTTTTGTTCCAGATGAGCTATGACGATATAGCCTGTTTATATCTTCCTCCTAACTCTTCGCCAGATTCTGCCCTGAAAGCTCTGAATAAATACCTTCTGTTTTGAGATCTAGTGTCATCTGCTCTTTACAAGTGTCCGACTTAGAAACCAGGTTTTCTGATTTAGTTTGCCCAGATAGCCTTTAATCTTTGGAGTTGATATTTAACTTTTAGAGAATCAC
Organism: Propithecus coquereli; assembly: GCF_000956105.1. NCBI lineage: Eukaryota > Metazoa > Chordata > Mammalia > Primates > Indriidae > Propithecus > Propithecus coquereli. The sequence continues at coordinate 3,859,557 of NW_012148396.1, read as the reverse complement.
AATTCTGCCTTGTTTGTCATTGTGTCCCCAGGGTCGGAGGACAATGCCTGACTCATAGTAAGAGGTCAGTAAATATATGCTTCATAAATGAAATCTCAAGACTTGCAATATCAATAATGGAGTCAGACTTTATGTCTAACAATGGCGTAGGGATGCCATTCACTCTCTCCTTGGTCTCTCTGCCCCTGCAACAGCCCCAGTGGAATTTCCTGCTGGCCTGTGGCAATGCCTCCGGGTCAGAACTTGTTTGGCTTGAAGAGCCCCAATGTGGCTCAGTTACCACAGTTCAGGAGAGAAGGTCCCAAGTAGGAGATGGGTGATAACTGATGTCATGTTAAGGTTCTAATGAGCCTGAGAAGCAGAGGCAAAACCAGTGAAGGAAAGAAGGAATTTATCTTTCTAACCCCCTGCACCGTTCCCCAGTGAACAGACTGCTAGGGCGAGTCTTGACCTTCCTACATCAAAGCAGAGGCTCAGTGGACTGTCAACTGAGATGCTATGGAAGAAAGTCTTCTATGGAGGGAAGATTCGTTTGAGCCAAGTGTCCCTTCCATCTTTGAGAATTGAAGGTTTTTGACAGAAATCAGTAGCTCAGAGATTGATTTCTCATTTGGGCTCACCTGTACAATTTTTGCTTACATGTTCATATTTTGGCATTTTTTTCCCCCTATTATTAGCAATTCTGCCAAGGAGTGGGCATAGGGCAGAAAAGGAGTTGAAACTCTCAGGCGGTGATTTATCTGCTTTGCCACAAGGATACAGTTGCCTCTCGAGTCTGAAGCTAGGTCTACAGGACCGTTTCTTATTTTCGTCACCCTTTCTCCTATTGCCTCGTTGCCCACAGGCTGCCCAGTGCTGGCAGCATATCATTTTTGGCTTTTCTTTTGGATTTCTGTGTAAATGCTAACATTCCAAAAATAGTATCATCATGATATTTACTTATTTAGAGATGAAAGCACTTGGAAATGGTTTACCTTTTATTTTAACTTGCAGTAATCCTATATTGGAATTTTAGACCTTTTGTTCTCTGCTCAGTAGATAGATGAGAAAGCCTGACTAATTCTGCCTTTGTGGCAGGCCCTTTTGTTTGATAAAGCCTTGTGGACCAAACCACAAGGATTCTCTTACTTGAAGGACTGAATATAGGAACGTAGCACATACAGTGTAGCACAAAGCATCCTGTAACCAAAGCATGGCCTTCGTGTAGGGCGAAGTCCCTGGGGAATGTTCCAAAGCAGGTTGGCTAACCGGATTAACTGCCCTGTGACTTTCTCTCCAATAATGGCCCTCCTGTGGGTAACAGCATTCCCTTTTTTGGCTGGGACGGCACATTCTCTGTGCTGGAGAGATAGCAGATGTTGAGGGCTGGGACATCTGGGGAGATTTCCCAGGAAGACTGGACAAGATGCAGTAATCAGCTGAACAGTAAGAGAGAAGGAAAAGCTGAGGATGACTGATGGACTGCTGTCTTTGAGGCCTAGCTGATTTTGCAGAAAGATGTGAGCCTGAAATTGCATGTGTTTATTTGAGGGGCCTACAGGGCATCCCTGCAAGGATACCTGGAAGGCAGTTGAAAATTCCTGTTTGTGACTCAGGAGAGAGGTCACAACTGAACATATAGTCCCAGCAATCAGCAATGCAAAACGATCATTGGAACCAGGACGGAAGAGCAAAGCAGGCCCAAGCCAGCATTAGCATTAGGCCTGGGAAGCAGATCTAGTAAATAAACCCAGAAAGTTGAGCCATGGCAGGAGGAGAACCTGGTGATGGCAGTGTGACAGTGTCACAGATGTCACCGTCGGAAGGGACAGGCAACCAAAGGAGATGGTGGGGAGGCATAAGGTCTGAGAAGGGAGACCTCCAGGAGTCGTTTGCAGGGAGATCTCGGAGGCCTGAAAAAGTGCAGTAACAGAGTGAAGGATATGGGCAGAAACTGCTCTTTGGGATGGGGGTGGACAAGGGGCCTACCAGAAAGTGTGACCAAAGGCAGGGGGCAAGGTGGAAGGTTTTCCTTTTCATTTTCATCCCTTCCTCCCTCCTCCTCTCTCTGTCTCTGTCTCTGAAGACTTCAGAACATTTGTAGACTTGAAAGGAAGAAACCATCGAAAGAGGAACTGATTAAAGCTTCAAAGATGAGAGGGCATTTTCCCGTTACTGGTGCACTTCACATTCAGACATTGCTGTCACTGGTTTAGCTCTTCTGGGCAATAGTGGTGAAAGGATTGAGGAATTGGGCAGTTGCGGAATCCAGGTAGTGTTTGAAGTCTTAATAGACGCAGTGGTACCTCAGTTCCCAGACACACAGCAGGAGTTGTGGCAAAATTGCTGCTAAAAATGATAAGAAACATTTTGTACGGCATCTTAGGTATCAATTTACATGCTATCATTTAATTCTCGTAACAACCGTACCAGGTAGGTGTGTTATCCTCTCTTCCTGATGTGAATAGATCAGTACTAAGAAATTTCATGACTTGTCTGAGGTTCCGTCGTTGGTCGGGGCCAGAGGTGTGGTTGGACTTGTTGCATCTGGATCCCCTGTCCCTTCCAGAGCATTGCTGCTGTTGTGGGCTGCTCGGTGACCTTCTGCTCCTGCTGGGCTGGGAGGCTGCTGGGTTACCAAACAGGCCTTGGATGCCCCTGGGACACTGTCAGAATCACAGGACATGTGGTCTAGGAGGGCACTCTAATTGCTTCCTGACCAGGCGCACGAGTCCAGATATGACGATGATCCGGACGCACATCCGTCGCCCAGCCAATGGCCAGGTCTCACTGGGCTCCCCAGGAGGCCTGAGCAGGTGCTCCTCTCCACTCCCCACTTTTTATGAGGCCCTTGAAGCAGGAGGACAGACAAGGCTGTGTGACCCATTCGTGGCCTTATCCTGAAAGAGCCTTGTCTTTCACAGTGGGAGTGGGAAATAGATTTTACCAGGTGGACATCCCTAATGGTTGACCTTTGTGTACACAAGTAAATACTGTGGAGGAAGTCATTTAGCCAAAGAACAAATACAGTCATGTGTCTCTTAACGATGGGGATGTGTCCTGAGAAACGAGTTGTTAGGCGATTTTGTCATTGTGCAAACACCATAGAGTGTGCTTACACAAACCTAGGTGGTATAGCCTATAGCCTGCTACACACCTGGGCTGCATGTACGGCCTGTTGCTCTAATCACTGTCATACATTCGGTCCATCGTTGAACAAAATGTTGTTTTGTAGTGTGTGACTGTATCAGGGGATTAATTGTAATGGGAAGCTACTTTTAATGGCATTCACTTAAAAAAAGGTAATAGATCGCTATATTGCTGTTTTTGTTTTCTTCTTGAACAAGAGCTGTACATTCTGGGGTGAATGAAAGACTCAGCTTTCCTGCCCCAGTGGTTTTCCCTAGAACACACCACAGGTGATGGGGCCAGTTCATTGCAGTCTCTAGGGGCCTCAGGTACTCAGCAGGTGGGGACGCAGTGAAGGCAGACGATTGGGGCTCACACCCTCCTAACCCCTCCTCCTCATCCCTGCAGCCTTTCCGCTGTGCCCACTGCCCTTACTCCTGCAACATATCTGGCTCTCTGAAGCGGCACTACAACAGGAAGCACCCCGACGAGGAGTACGCCAACGCCGGCACCGGGGAGCTAGCGGCAGAAGTGCTCATTCAGCAAGGTAGGCCAGGTGCTGGCACGCCGGGGTCCTGCCCGTTTCCTTCCCGCCCAAGTCCCCACCGAAAGGGCTGCTGCCATCCTGCAGTTCAGTCCTAATGTGAGAAAGTTTTGGTTTTATTCATTCCTCGTCATCCTTGTTGCCATCACTGTCCTCCTCATTATTATTTATCAGCATTTCTTATTGCCTGGTTAAGATTATAACAACTGTAATAGAAATCTAAAATGACAGAAGTAAAACTTTACCCACAAATTCTACTACCCTCCCAACGAGGTTCATTTATCTGCAGTACCTGCTATTTTTTGTCCATGCACGAAGTTTGCATAGATGAAAGTGCAGGGTTTTCTTTCCTTACTTAACATTGATTAACAGGAACATTTTGTTTTCCTTGGTTATAGTGTCTTCCTAATTATAATTTCTAAGAGCTTTTTGCAATGCAACATTGAATGGAAGTACTTTATTTTAACGATTCTGTTATTGAACATTATGGAGTTCCTAGATTTTTCTTCTCTTGCAGTTATAACTAATGCTATTGCAAGCATACCTATAGGTGAACTTCTTTGGATTGTCTAAAAATATTTACTGAATACTCAGATTGCTTATTCATCCTGCAAAGAAAAAACATTGTAGAACCTTTAAACTAATGAGAATTGATGAAAACCTCTAGTATCATTAAAAGTTTGGGTTTTGGGTTTTTTCTTTTTTTTTGCTTTTTTCAATAAATAATCACATATTCCCTCTTGAGAGGGCTTAGCTCCTGTGCTGTTACCATACAGAGAAATGTGGTTATATTTATATCCACTTCTTGATAATTCAACTAAAAAATGATCGTGGCATACAGTGTGTTAGTTGCTACTCTTTCCTAAACCCTGTGACTATTTGAAGCTGAAGACAGTTTTGGAAATCTGCCCCCAGTAAACAGAGATGTGAGATTGTCAACTGCCGCATCTGGGGGTGCTCAGAGTTTTTGATCCAGCGAGAAGCTCTGCTTGCTGTAATAGCCATGAAGTGCATCTTAATGTAAAACAAATGAATTGACTATATCCTTCAGCACTTTCAGCGACAGGGCTGATGCACAGAAATAGATGAGCAGCACAGAAAACTCAGGATAATTTTAAATCCATCCATCTGGGGTAATGGTGAACGTGTGCCTTTTGTTTTCTTAATGACAGTTTTATGGAGGTGGGGAGCAGGATGGGGTAGTAGAGAGTACTCTGGTGCGAATCTTCATTCTTCTTTAACTGTGCCGTCTTGGGCAAATTATCTCACCTCTCCCTGCAGGCCCTTCACCTGCAGGATGGGGTTGATGGCAGCCATCATCATGGATGATGAGAGAATGCACGCATGCAATACATCTTCCTTCCTTTCTTTTATATATATATTTTTTCCTTAGAATATCTAAGGCTTCTGGAGCCATTGCATTATTTTTTACAACCCCCATGTCCCAGAATCACAGAGGGGAGAATGGATTGGCTTAGAATCCCAGTAAATAACTGGAATTGTAGGCCAGAGATTCGTTTTCATATCCTTTACCCTCTTGGGTTGGATTGGCAGGAAATAGACATTTACTGTGGCTGTTGGGACAGGCATGGGGATCTGATTGATGATGCTATCATTGTCCTGTGCTTCCAAACTTTCATCATTGCCTTGCAAAAAAATGTGCTGAGGTTGAACTGTTTCATGCCCTAAGTTTTCAGTTAACTTTTTAAGACTTTCTGTAATCAATTGGCATTACCTGACAGGGTCTGGGTTTTATATTTGATTTTTACAGGAGTGTTTTTGACCTTCTTCTTTCAGATGCATACACACACACACACACACACACACACACACACACACGCATCCCTCGAGATCTATGGGGCATTGGATCCAGGATCCCACAGATCCCAAAACCTGCAGATGCTCAAGTCCCTGAAATTAAAATATTGGTGTAGCATGGCAGTAATACTCTCCAGGGATTAAGAGGATGTGGGGGTAAACCCACAACTAAAGGACATGGGGAGCATTGTAGCGGGGAAGGGCATGCCTTTAACCCTCGCTTGGGTGAGGCAAAGATATAAAATGTAACCATAATGTATGTACCCTCATAATACCCCGAAATAAAAAAAATGTAAACAAACATAAAGATGCAGTATTAAATCATAATCACATAACGTTAGAAAAAATATTGGTGTAGTATTTGCATACGAACTACACACAGCCTCTCGTATACTTTAAATCATCTCTAGATTACTTGTAATAGCTAATACAATGTAAATTCTAGGTGAATAGTTGTTATACTGTGTTTTTTAAATTTTGATTATTTTTTATTGTCATTGTTATTTTTTGAATATTTTCGATCTGCAATTGGTTGAATCCATGGATATAATGAACTGATGGATACAGAGGGCTGACTTGCCTACATACATACATGTATGTATGTGCATATGTACATGTGTATATGTGCATGTATACACATATAGGTATGTATGTATGTTTAAGCCCCACTCCCCTTCAAGAGACATGTTAAAGAAGGAGACAACTACATATCTCTTGGCTCTTAAAGAGACACTGTGCTATTGTAGCTTGGCAGGACAACAGTTTCTGAAATCAGATAGCTGGTTAAGTATGAACACAGCTTAGAAATCTCAGAAGCACAAAGTTCACACTGTTCTTATGTATATAAGACGGAAGGAGAAACTGGATTAAATTACTGTGTTTGGAAATGCTGAATTGTTTGGTAGCACTGAAATTTTTCATTTTCTTTAGATTAAATTCACATAATTTTCTCTATCCCACTTAGTTTTATTTCTTCTACTCCTCCAAAAATATCTTCGTGAAACTTTATAATTTCTTGTTTTGATGTAGAGAAAGATGTTTTAAAATAATAACATAGTAAAGAACCTTGAATAAAATTTAGTTTTCTCAAAATGATGTTACAGTTTCCTGAAACCAAATGCAGGGACTCCTTGTCCACCAACTGTGTTTAAACAGTGTCTCACTGTGACATGTGCAAAGCCATCTACTGCTGGAGAAGATTCTCCTGGCTGTGGTGCCACAGGGATTCTGGGGAGGGTGTCAGCGCGCAGTGCTGCAGAGGAGGTGGGGAAAAAGGCTAAAAAGGAGCCGAGACTTCCCAGGCCAGACAGCTCTGTTCTGTGTGGGTTTCCGGAGGATGATCCCATGGTATTTTCCACAGAATTTGGGCGGTTTTCCATGGGTACTAGAAACTTGCTGGGAATGGTGGCTGCTGGGCACCTGCCAGTGGTGGGCTGGAGAGAGGGGAAACCTGATTTGTGGCATTTACCAACTTCTGTGGTGTAAGTGCTTCTATCATGGCCAGTTTTAGGCTCCTGACCTGACATCATTGGATGTGGAGTTGGGGAGAGGTATGCACATTCGGCGTATGAGCTTGTGTAAGCTGGTTCCAGCGCATCTCTGCTCTGGAGGGCATAGGGTGATGTTGCCAGACTGCTGTCAGCTGGGCCCTCTGGATGCACCAACCCCTCAGAGCTCTGGTACCTTTTTAGTAATCAGGCTTGTACTGAGCACTATGCAAATATTTTACTCCCGGCTTATATTTTATATGCATCTGATCTTTGAAGGTGGATTCCTCTTAGCCATCTCTTGTTCATTAATATGGATCGAGGCATTCTCCCACACAAACGCACATTTCATGCTCTTTAAGGAAGACGTACTCGTATTGCTTCAGTGGGCCTGCCCCTTCCCTCCCCTTAAAATATGCATGATTAAGCTAGCTCAAGAACGGTTCTGTAAATCACAGACTGTGAGAGGCGTCAGATGCTTCAACACTAAGCTTTACAAATCCTTCGCGCACTTCTACAGCAAGTAGCAGGATGAAGATGGGGCTTAACAGGCTGGTCATCTTTCAGTGGCCTCCAAGCCTTCCCTCAAGTCTCTTAGGTTATTGGCACGAACACAGGCTCAGGAGTCAGATGGACCTGGGGCCAGGTTCGCTGATCACTGTGGCCCTTGGACTAGGCGCTTAACCTCTCTGAACCTGTTTACACACCTCCAAAGAGCAGGGGTGACAACCTGCATCAGCAATAGTTGCAAAGATTAGATATTATTCTCCAAGATTCCCAGACAGTGCCAACATGTAGTAAGTGCTTGAGAAATAGCTCAAATGTACTGTTATGTTTATCCACATACTTCTTCTTGCAACACGTACCTCTTGAGCTCCTACTGTGTGCCATGCTGAGCACTGGGATTTGGTGTCAAGCAAGGCAGCCACATGGTGGCCTTTATGGTTCTTACTGCCCAGGCTGGGGATAAGGGCTAGACAGCTCCTACCAAGGCTCCATGTTCTGGCCTCTAGCAGAAAGTACACATCCCTTTCAGCTGTGCCCAGGGAGCTTACAGGAAGAGAGCTGCTTCTCCCAAAGGCTGAGCCACCTTCTCTGTGGTCCCTGATTTTAAAGAGTCATTGAGGTAAGGGTGGGTCATCGAGACAAGAGAAGCTGTGAGAGGAGTAGTATCGGGGAGAAGGCTTCGTTTGGGGCATCTGCTGAAATCTTTGTTATTTTTGAAGTGCTGTATTAGAAGAATGTCAATATGTATGCGTATGTACCTTGGATGTATCTTTGTATCTTAGTTTTTCATGCCAGATTTAGGGAAAATAGCAAAGCAGAAAATCCAGAAACTATCAGTAACCCAAAAGTCATGTATTTGATTTTTGGACATTTTTATTTTAAAATTGTTTTGAAGCTGGACACGGTGGCTCAGGCCTGTAATCCCAGCACTTTGAGAGGCTGAGGTGGGAAGATCACTTGAAGCCAGGAATTCAAGGCTGCAACCACTGCACTCTAGCCTGGGTGACAGAGCAAGACCCTGTCTCTAAAATAAAGAAAAAACAAAATTTAAAAAAGTCGTTTCTGTTAGGGCCCAGATTCAATAAATTATTGGTGGATGTTTGCAATGAGTGGTAAAGTAATGTAATGCTGTGTTATTGATTGTTATTTTGTATGTTAATTTCTCTCCCACAGAGGCCCTGTGAGGTTGGTATTGTCATTCCTGTTGTAAAATTAGGAAACAAAGGAAGGGAAAGTGACTGACCCCAAGTCATAAGAAGCAAGTGGCTAAGCCAAATCCAGTCTCCTGATTCAGCATCTGGTGCCTTGCCACTCACACATCTGATGTCCCCTAACCTTTGTAGGAATTTGCACCAATTAAAGAGGAAAAAGCAGAGGCATGGTCCTACTCTACGATACTGATTAGGTCACATTTGCTGGTGGCCATATAGTAATGTGTTCAAAGGTCGCACACATGAGGTGCTGTTTACTGTCTCTTATTTCTTTGTCCCCAAAGTCAGTTGCTAATCTGCCCAAGGCTGACTCTGGAACCTGTCTCTCTTGCCAGCCCTTCCTTGTGCTTATCCAGAGGGTCTCAGATCCCAAGATTTTGGGGAGCATGGGGTGATGGGAAGGACTCACTTACTGTTTACTGAGTGTTTGTAATTGGGGTTCAGGACATCAGCCTGGCTAATAATAAAATGCACTTTGTTTCCTCCACTGTATTTTCCCTTATGGTCTTTTTCCTGAGGATCCTGTGGGAAGGGTGACTGCATTTGAGACAGGATTCAGGTATCCCTGGGTTCCATTGCTGGATGGAATCTAACCGCATACTGTGTCGCCAGGAACCTCTACCCCAGTGCTTGCATATGATTTTCACTTGATTATAATACTTATTATCCCTAAGCATTGCCTAGTTCTGGGCTGGGGCTCTGTATGGGCCCTACGGGAGGCAGTGAGTTAAGAGACAATAAGAGGCCGGGCATGGTGGCTCCTGGCTATAATCCCAGCACTTTGGGAGGCTGAGTTGGGAGGATCATGTGAGGCCAGAAGTTTAAGATTAGCCTGGCAATATAGTGAGACTCCATCAGTACAAAAGAAAAAAAAAGACAACAGGAAATGAGAATGTCAACAAAGTCCTATTCTATATTTCACTCATTACTCTTACAAAATAAAATTACTCTGTATTCACTTTGCTTTGATAATTAACCTCTTTTGTTTTAGTTATCCTTTAGTCCCTGTGTTAGTTTCCGATGGCGGCTGAAACAAATCACCACAAACTTGGCCGTGACTTAAAACAACTCAAATTTATTATCTTAGTTCTGAAGGTCCAAAGTGAGTCTCACCAAGTTAAAATCAAGGTGCTAAGGAACTTGTATTCCTTGTGCAGACTCCAGGGGAGGATCCACTTTCTCACCTTTTCCTGCTCCTTGAGGCTGCCCATGTGCCTCGGCTTCCAGCCCCTCCCTCCATCCTCCCTCCAGCCAGCAGTGGCCAGTGGAGTCTTTCTCACATTGCATCACTGTGATCTTCTGCTTTCCTCTCATAACGACCTGTGATTATATTAGGCCCACTCAGACAATCCAGAATAATCCCCCCACCCCAGGATCCTTAGCTGAACCACATCTGCGAAGTGTCTTTTGTCATGTATGGTAACATGGTCACGTGTTCTGGGGAGTAGGATATGGCTGTCTTTTAGGGGCCCATTATTCTGCCTGCTGCATGCGGTGCCTTTTCAAAGGTTATGAGCTTTAGCATTTTTACTTTAGTAGAAGAGAACACTAAGACCTGGGGTTTAAGGAAGTCTTGGGTCGTGTGAGCGCATGCCAGACTCATCTCCTCTCACTCCCCACCCAGCGTTCCACGCTGCCCCTGGAGTTATGTTATTGAAAATGAAATTGAATTTTCAATAATGTCAAGCACTACATAGGAGCACAAATATTTTCATGCCTAAAACTCCCTAGAATATATTGCCTTCCAAAAAGAGCAAAGGATACCACAATCGATTTTTAAAATTACTCCTGAAATTTTATATTTTTGCCTGGTTAATCAGCCCACTTGAGGAAACTGTGATCTGAGGGCTTGTAGTTTTTATGGTGTGCACTTAATGTCAATGCTGTGAGTAAATCCACGCGTCTTCCACTGACCTTTACTGTGCATTGCCTAAGAACTCAATGAATTGCAATAGAAATTAATGTCTCTCAGCTCTGATGTCAATTAACTGGCATAGTTACACATTTGGTCTATTACATATTTTCATTTGTTCTTTAATTAAAGTCACTGTGGCAAAGGTTGAAGTTTTAATTAATGTGAGGGCATTATCATATTAAGTTTAATTTAAACATAATATAAGAATGTTTTCTTCTCTAAATTAGTTTTCATTAAAGAGAGCCCCAGAAGGAATCTTTAATTTCATTTAGAAGCCTAAAATGTAGTTCGGTTTTGTTCACGGTCACATATTAAGTCTTTATAGGAGAAGCATTGTCAGTTTAGCCAAAAAAAGTAGAAGTCCTCACACCTTGGAGTGTTTTAGAAGATGATCATAGGAAAAGATACCATTTTAGGTGATTATAATAATAAGTGACAAAAAAGGAGGTTAAAAACTAAGTTTAATTATCCTCTGGGCAAGAAAGAACAAGCCCATTTGGTTTTGCCTAACAAAAGGTGCAGTGTTTTTGAGTTTCAGAAAATAAACATCCATTCAAGCTGCCTTTTCTGGAGAATATTCTGAAACGTAAGAGTTTGGTGCCCGTTGCCAGCCCTTTTGCCAACGGCAGGAGCCACCTGCCTCTGCCCTCTGTCTCTGTCAGGCCCGCTGTGCGCTCTCACACGCTCCCAGGGCAGGGACCTGAAAGCAGAGAGCAGGAGGTGCTGGGGATGCGTGTAGGCCTGCAGGTTGGCTATTGTTTATGCTAATGATTGGAGAATCACCCGCCATCTCAGTTGGTAAGACGAGAAAATGCTCTGTTGAGATTTCACTGACATAGGATCGATTTAGGAGGTTGAGCACCCCACGACTGCATCTGGAAATGATTAAATTGTGTGATAGAACCCCATGAGATTGACATGGTCCTTCTATAATTTGTCCAGACAACCTTGATGTCAGTGCAGAATTCCTCTACTTCTTCCTCTATGCCCATGAGCAGTACATAAATACAGCAGCCTGAGATACACTCAGTGGTCAGCTCAGCTCTTTTGCTGCCTAAGCATAAGCATCTTGGTCACTTGTTCACATGTGCATTGGAGAAATGGGATACTTTTGGACATCACTGGATATGCATGTCAGGGATACAGAAGGGACTGAGGGCTTTAGGACTCCAAACAGAGGATGAGAGCCTGCACAGGAGTTTGTCAGAGAGATGCCGGTAGCAGAACCAGGAACGAGTGATGTCACTGAAGCCCAGGAAGAAAATGGATTTTGGCTGGTGGCTGTAGTCAACGTTGCCTTACAACGCACAGACGTCACACTGGGCAGCAGCACAGCCGAGGTTAAGGGCGTGAAACCTGGAGTCAGATTCAGTTCTTAGTTTTACAGCCTCACAAAGTTTACTTTACTGTGGAGCCTCTGTATTAAACAAGGCAAGCATGCCTCTGTGCTTGGGCTGATTGTGACGAAAGCGAGACTTAATGTGTTGGACTTAATGTCTGACACCTGATAACTGCCCCGTGAGTGGAAGATGTATGATGTTAGTGGTGGTGGTGGTGGTGGTGGTGGTGGTGGTACTGGTAGTAAGATGAAGAGTGAAAAATGTTTGTTGGATTAACCAACGTGGAAGTCAGTTGATCCTGACATGTGCAGTGCCAGGAAAGGTTCAGGCACAGGAAGTATGTGCCATGGTGTGAGGCGGAGCTTCTCAGCATCGCGGCTGCTGACAGTCGGGCCAGATCACCCCGTGTTGTGGGGCTGTCCTTTGCGTTGTAGGGTGTTCAGTAGTATCCTTGGGCCCTACACACCAGATGCCAGGAGCCCTCCCCCCAGCTGTGACAACTGAAAGCTTCTCTAGACATTGCATGTTAGGTCACCCCCAGTCGAGAACCACTGGCCTAAGTAATGAACAAAGAAGTGATGACTTCATAATAGTTTTCTGGTTTAGATTTCTAATCTTAATTTCAGCAATTTTTTTGAATAGGGCACTCTCTCTCCTGTGGAATAAAATTTAAAAGATACAGGAGGATGGTTAGTGGAAACTGGCCCTCCTCTGCTTGCCCATTGTCCACTCAGGAGTAGCTGATAACACCATACTCTGGTGAGGTCTTGGAAGTAGAGACTCCACTGAATCCCAGCTGTGAAGGAAGGAGGAGGACAGGGCTGTACCCAGGCAGCTTAGTGGGCCGGCCTACCTGGCTTCCTTCCTTCCTTTCTTCCTTCCGTCTTCCCTCCCTTCCTCCCTTCCTCCCCTCTTTGGAGAGGGAAACAGAGTTAGAAGGGCGAGGGGCAAGTTGGGAGAAAATGGGAGAGGATGCAAACAGGAGAAGCTTCCAAAGTCAAAGAATAACGGTAGCTCCAGTGAGAGAGAGCAAGAGGGCTGGCGGTCATTAGAGTGGGATGTTTGGATTGAGCCCCATGCATGGTGCTAAATAATCATGTGAATGAAATTTCACACAGGTAGTGAAGTGATAAGTAAAGTTCTTGGGTAACTGTGAGATGGTGCATTAAAGTCACTTGACCCTGGGGTGGAGAGGGCAGGTGCCAAAGTTCCTGATGGGCGTGGCCCTGTGAGCAGGAGGGGCAAACCAGGAGATGCTCCTCCTCTGCAGGGGAGAGGGTGCCACTGCCCTGCTCTGTCCTGCCCTGGCCTCCTCCTCCCTTGGGGCTCGTGAGCCTGAGTGGCCTCTGCTCAAAGGGCAGAGAAAGGAGCAAGCTCTCTCTGATGAGGCCAATGTTGGGAATTTTGTTGTCCAGGAGTTCTGAGTCTTTAGGATACAGTGGGAGGACTGGTGTGGACAGGACAAGCCATGGGGTCAGAGAGAGAAAGCAGAGCAGAAGCTGGGTGCGTGGCAGGGGAGGACACGGGTCAGGGAGCTCTTGACTCAGGAGTGACCTGCTGGAATCGGTTAGCCTCAAAGTTCCAGACAGCTGAAGTCATGGGGACTTTGTGAGGGCAGCCACTGCCCAGGCCCAGCTCAGCAGGGAGGCCTGATAGTGCCAGCAGTTGGTCTGGCTTAGTCCAGTGGCCTGGAGGCCCGACTCCAGGACCATAGTGAGCCTCCTGAGGCTGGACTTTGCTTCTGAAGGCACAATCTGTTCAGAGAGAGTTTTCTCCAGGCTCCAATTGAGCTACTGCTTCTGATATAATTGTAAAAAGATAGTCTTTTGTGTGACTCTCCAATTTTGGTATTTTTTTTTTTTAACCTAGAAACCTAGAGTTTTATATTCTCTTAATTAAAGCATCCAAACACTTCCCAGAACATGTGCAAAATTTAATCAGTTCAATAAATAGTGCCATTTCAGGATGTGACCAGCTTTTTAATTTATTCTTTACTGGGAAATTTACGTGGGAGTATATATGAATGACTTAGCTTCTGATGTGAAGGAGACTGAGAATCTGGCTCCTGCTCTTAGTGTTTTGGGACAAAAGAGATTGAGAAAAGTAGCCATTGCCATTTTTATTTTCTAAATTATGTTTTATTTACAAATGAAAAAAATGAAAGAACAATTTAAGCCACGTATCCACATGGTCGGGAATTATGTTACTCATCTTAGTTCCCTCTGTCACTTAAACTGTCAAGCACATGATAGGTTCTCTGTAAATGCTTATTCAATAAATGAAAAAAGTACATTAATTTTTAAAATCTCTGCCCTGGAAAACATAACACACTGTGTTGCTGTTGTGTTCCAGTGCTAAGGTAAGCTTGGATTGAATGTAAGTGCTGGAGACAAAATAATACACTTTTTCCATTTGAGGCATTTAGATAGGAGGAACTGTTGCATTTTTATGTGCAATGCCATGTCTTCTTACCTCTGTCTTTGCTTTCAGGTGGCTTGAAGTGCCCTGTGTGCAGCTTTGTGTATGGCACCAAATGGGAGTTCAACAGGCACTTGAAGAACAAACATGGCTTGAAGGTGGTGGAAATTGATGGAGACCCCAAGTGGGAGGTAACTTTTTAGAGTGTGGTATTGATCTTGACATTTCTAAGCACGAATAACAAACCAGGCAAGCCCAACTACTGGGCACAGACAGCTATTTCTTAGAGCATTGGATTTTCTGGTTGGGAATTTCTGAAACCTTTTCAAATTAAATCTCGTGGCCGAGGGGTATAAACCAGGTGAGATGTGGGCTATGCATGTGAATTCTTATTCTGAATTGAATTTAGACTCTTTGGTGAAGGTTCGTATTGACCTCATTGACATTTTTACTTCTGTTATTTACAAATCAGAGTTTCAGATGTTGTACCTGAAAAGAGAATGGAAGGCAAGGAGTATATTGCCCTCCTTACCAAGGGAGTTGGGAGGGCTCCCTTTCTTGGTGCTAGGCCCTACTCTCCCTCTGTGGGAAGGCGTGTGCTGCCGCTTGCCTTCTTTGTTTTTCCCCTTAGGAGCTGGGACTAGTCATCTGGCTGAAAATACATCTGTAGTACAAGAGCCAGGAGCCATCTCTCTCTTCAAATACTGGTGTCACTCCCATGGACTAATCGCAGTTACCTAAGGCAGGATTTCTCAGACTCAGTGCTATTGACATTTTGGTCTGGATAGTTCTTTGGTGTGGAGTGCTGTCCTGTGCCTTGTAGGAAGTTTAGCTGCATTTCTGGCTTCTTCCCACTACTTACCAGTACCATGATTCCCCCTCCCCCACACTGGATTCATCCAAAAACATCTCAAGACATTACCAATGTTCAGTGTTCCCTGGGGTCAAAATCCCACCCAGCTGATGTAAGGACTTTACAAAGGGTCCAGTGATTAAGAGTAAAGGGTTTTAAACAGAATCCACAGCACCTGAAAGAAAAGATAATACATTATTACCATGCGAGGATTATTCTGGAAGAGTGAGTTCAAGAGGAGTTAATGTGTTAATATAGTTTATTGTAATAATAGAACTAGAGAGAAAAATGAAATGGTCATCACCATAGATGCAGGAAAGATGCTTGAAAAAATTCAGTATTCACCGATGAAAAACAGTCAATAACACAGAATTTGATGGCTGTATCCCTAAGACGAAAAAAAATATACATGACTCAGCCCCAGACATTAGCATCTTATTTCATTGGGAAACATTAGACGGTTTCCACTGAAGTCGGAAGTAAGATAAGTGTGCCCCGCAGCTCTGCTGCATGCACTGTAGCATTGTGTCGTGGGCATCGGCCAGTGTGGTTAGACAAGGCAAAGCAAACACAGACATAGAACTGGAAGGGAAGAAATAAAAGCATCTCTAATTGCATGTGATAGGATTATATTAATATTTTTAGGAAATCCCAAAGAATGAATGAAAAACCAATACAAACAATAAGCAGCAGACAAAAAGTCAACATACACAATCAGCAGCATATATACACACACATTTATGTATATATATAAAATAGATATGTCTATACCTGTATATACATACACATATATATACACATATATAAAATAAGTTAGAATGGAAGCAAAAACCCTATTTATTATAGGAAACAAAACCCAGATAAATCAAGGCATAAACCTAACAAGAAATGTCCAAAATGTAAATGTGGAAACTATAAAACACTCCTGAAACAGACATAAATTTAGAGTTGAGCACATGGATAGGAATATTTAACATCATAAAGATGTTAATATTCCTGAAGGTCATTTATACAATAATTTATCAATGTAATATGATCAAAATAAAAATACCATTAGATTTTTTTCTGGAGCTAATCAAGTCCAATTTCTAAAGTTCATTTATGAATAAATAGCTAGGAAAATCTTGGGAAAAACATCAGTGTCAGGAGAAACCTACCAGATACTATAACATGATATGAAACCTTCATAACTAAGACTGTATGTTATTTGTGCATGAATAGATGGTCTAATGAAACAGAGTAGAAAATTTAGAATAGATCTAGTGATATACGGAAATTTATTATATGATAAAGATGGTGTCTCCAGTTGGTAGGAGAATGGTGGGCTTTTTAATAAATGATGTAGTATAACCAAATAACCATATGAGAAAAGATAAAACCGGATCTGTTTTTCATAACTTATATAAGACAAATTTCAAAAGGATCAGAGATTTAAACATAAAAACAGAAATACTTCACAAATGCTAAA
The DNA here is from genome assembly GCF_000956105.1 of Propithecus coquereli. NCBI lineage: Eukaryota > Metazoa > Chordata > Mammalia > Primates > Indriidae > Propithecus > Propithecus coquereli. The sequence continues at coordinate 3,842,888 of NW_012148396.1, read as the reverse complement.
ATAAAAGATGAGCGAATTCATCTATAAACTGAGAGTGTGGAGAACTTTCCTAACTATAATTTGAAATCCAGATTTAATAAGGGAAAAGATTGAAAAATATTGACTACATGAAAAAATTTTTAAAGTCTTATGGAAAAGAGCTCATAAATAAGCAAAAAGATAAATGATAAAAATATTTTTGTCATATTGTAGAAATTAATATCTTTATTCTATAGAAGCCCTGTTAAAATAGTGAAGAGGAAGATCAACAACCCAATAGAAAAATAGGCAAGAGATTAGAAAGGTTCAGAGAAAAAGAAATGTAAATATCTGCATACATATCTCAAATATCTGCATACGTGATCAGCCTCACACATAGTAAAAGAAATGTTAATTAAAACTAGACTGAGATAGAATTTCTCACCTATTAGATTGACAGTAATCGAAAAGTTTAGTGTCATCTTTGCTGGAGAGGCTAGAGGGAAGGAAATCTGCTCTCATACGTTGCTGCTGGGAATGTAAAATGGTCCAACCCTATAAGGGAATAACAATATGTAGCAAAATTACACATGTAGTTCTTTATCCATTAACTAAACAATCCCACTGTTAGGAAACAATTTCAAAGTTACACTGGATAAAATGAGAAAAGATGTCTGCACAAGGTATTCATTGCAGTGCTGTTGATAGTAGTATGTGGCTGGAAACAACCTAGTGTCCATCAACGAGAGGCTGGGTGAATGCCTTACGTACAACTTACACGGTACAGAACCATGCAGCTGTGGGAGGGAAGAAAGGATGTCTCTGTGGTTTGCCTGATCTGCAGGGCAGTGTTAAGTGAAAAAAGTGAGGTGAAGAACAGTGTGTGCACGTGTACTGTGTTTATATTTTTAGAAAAAGTTGAAAGATAAACAAAAAACTTGAAAAAAGAGCATACGTGGCAAATGAATCTTTGTTACAAATGAATGACATAATCACACTGGAGGGAGTGGGGACAAAAGGAGCTGAATTTGGTAACTTTGGAAGATAGTTGACTGGATACTCTTAGGCTAAAGAAAAAAGCACTATAGACAAGTGCTGTGACCTAGTTAGAAATGTATTTCTCATAGCAGTGTGGGTTAGTAATTCTGAACCCATTTATGCATGGATTATGATTGAAAAAATAAGTAAATACATCGTAGATAATGGGAGCCAGTTTTCTCATTGCTGGAGAAAGAAGTTACAAATAAATGTTAGGGGCACAGCTGGCATGAACCCGGTAGCTGTGAGTCAGACGTTGCACTATCACCATAAGCTCACGTTAAAAAGAACCTATGTGCTGTAGATGGTTAGTATACATACATGAATTTCCTGACTTTTTGTTTTAGAGGGCTAGAAGCAGTGACACTCTGGCAGCAGTGCCCACATCTTGGTTTGTAATAACATTCTCCAATAAAAGGAACCAGGTCCCTTGAACAAGTGGTTGATTCCAAGGGTGAGGAAGAACATATACAAGATGATCCTGGAACACCTTGTGGTGCTGGAAAGTAATGACACGTTCAATCCATCAATCGATAAAATAAAGATGGCTACACATATGTCAAAAGAACAGAGGAGACAGCCTGAAAGGGCTCCCAGTGACCAAAGCTACAAGAATTTGAGTATCAAAAGCAATATCTGTGAGTCCATGCTGATATAAATAAATGATTGAATAAATAAATAATAAGGAACTACTCTTCCCCACAAACGAATTCTGATTAATAACTGTAGAAGGAATGAGAGAAATAGAAAACACCAGTAGAATAGCACAGAAACAGCTGCAGCAGGCGAGATCCATTGATGAATGCTGAAATTATTAATAGCAGGCAAAAGTTTAAGGAGAAACAGGATATTTGCATAATCTCAAACTATTTCCAAGTATTTATTAATTACAAAGGGAAAAGTAGGAACCCTTAACCAAGTGATCAAGGCTGGCATCATCAGTGATAAAACGTTCTGACATCATGTATCACCTGTTGCGGTATGATGAGAAGGGCACTTCACCTTGAGGTATTCTTCGCAAAAGTCCTCAACCCCAGTCTAATTATGCAAACCCACCAGATAAATCCAAATGACGTGTGTGGTCAAATACTGACCCATACTTCTGAAACATGTCAAGGTCATAAAAGACAAGGAAGGACTGAGGAACTGTCACGGATGGGCGGAGGCTGTGAGGCATGAGGACTAAGTGCTCTGTGGGATGCAGGATTGAGTCCTGGAACCGAAAAAGGACACTAATGAAAAAACTGGAGGAATCTGGATAAATCCTGTGGTTTAGTTGGTAGTGTTGCGCCAGTGTTAATTTCTTAGTTTTGATGGTTTTGCAATGATTAAGTAAGATGTTGAAGGGTAAAGGGTCTATAGGAAGTCTGTGTTGTACTATCTTTGCGGTTCTTGTGTAAGTTAGAAAAAATAAAAAATGTGGACGTTGTACATAGGGAAGGGAGGCAGAGAACAAGATGGAACGGATGAGGGCCGGGGTAAGATTAAATTAACATACCCTGTGGTGTAGATTTGACTCTGATACCATGAAAATGTTTTATATAATAATAAAAACAAAATTAACTTTTTAAAAAAGCAAGTCTTAAAATGAAATGATCCTAACTGTATATCAAATTGGTGGCATAACTATACAGAGAGGAACTATTTCAAGAGGTTTCAAAGCAGTCATTCGATTGCACCCCCCTAATGTGTTATAACCTAAGGGCAAAGAGAACTGCAACAACTGCACTGTTTTCAGTTATTCTATTGGTGGTAGGGATGATATTATAATTCTGAGGCTGTTGTTAGTGTTTATTAACCACAGTGAAACACATAAAATGAGTTTAATTCCATGAGCTTATACTGATATTTGGAAAAGAACAATTCAGTCACCTTTGTAAGATGGTAGAGAATCAACTCTTTGAACTTGAAAATTGGTAAATTAAGGCCAAGAATCAACCAATTATTCTACTTTTAAAAAAAAAACTAAGCATAACCAAACATTTGATGAGGGGAAGTTTTCCTTTAGAATTATTTCAGCTAACACATGAAAAATTAGAATATTACCATTTTTCAACTTTCTAATGATGTCAAAGATCTAGCAATGGTCATTAGTTATGACCAACATTACAAAAAAAGAGACAACCGCACAGTATGTGTCTCCTGAAGGGATTACACAATATAACCCATGAAACATTCTTGTTAAAAGAGACCCTGAATCTGATTAAGCTTTTACATTTATGTCTAACTACTAATTTACAGAAAATACGGTGGACAGAGGACCATGTTATTGATTTCATGGTGATGCAATCAGCAAAATTCAGGTTATTGAAAGCCATGTAAGGCAAACAGCCTGCCTTCCTCAACAATTAAACTTCAAAGGGGGAAAATGTCAGAAATGGAGGAAGGGCATAGAGAGTTTTAGTCTTAGAAGACATATCAGTTCTAATGTGTGACCCTCATTTAGATGTGAGTTGAACAAACTTGAAAATTAGATAATTGGAAAAATTTGAACATTGCCTAGATACTTGATGATATTGAGGACTCGTTAAGTTTTTGAGTGTGACAGTGGCATTGTAGTTATGTTTTGGAAGAGTTTTATTTTTTAGAGATTCTGAAATATTTATAGAAGAAACGATGATTTCTGGATTTGCTTCAAAATAATCCAAGAGCAGGGCATGGAGTGTGTGGGTGCCTAGGGGAGGAAAGACTGGCCATGAGTTGATAATTGTTGAAATTGGTTGATGGGTACATGGAGGTTTATTATACTTACCTTGCTGCTTTTATGTGTTTGAAATTTTTTATAATTTTTTTTTAAGTAGGAGCTTTGGAGTCTGACAGATTTTACTTTGAATCCTATCTCTGTCACCTGTAAACTGCTTGACCTGGAGCCATGGTTTAACCTTTGTGGCTTCGGTGTTCTTATCCATACAGGAGGCTGATAGTACTTGAGAGATTGAAGGGATTGAGAGAAACCATGTGTAAGACGCTAACGTCTATATCTAACCCCCAGTAAACCCTGAGAAAATGGCAGCTATCACGATTGTTGCTGACGATGATGGCATCATCAACTTCACATCTTCATCTATGCTAAAACAATAACTTGGTGTTTCAAGTTCATACTGCAAGAATTTACTCTTTATTAACAAAAATAGATGTTGGAATGTCAATTCCTGATGTAAAACTTGGTTAGTCGATGCTTTTGTAAATGCATGCAATGATATCCCTTTCCCCAAGGGCCTCACTTCCAGCAGATTTGAACACCTCAAACAGAGCTACAGACTCACCAAAAATAGTTGACAGAAAGCCATGTACTTGATGCCATAGTGAGATAACAGAGCAGGCAGCAAGGTGGGCATGGGGTGGTCACCAGTGCAATAACTAGCTGCCTATTACAGCAGTGCGTGCTGTCACCTGACTCCCAGGAATGCCTTGCAAAGAGCACCATCCTTCCTGAAAGTGATTATTATGCAGCATTTTCCCAGAATGAGGAGAAACCATTTAGTGTGCATCCTGTCCTTTCATAGGCTAAGGCATTGCTTGGATCCAGTGTTGGCTAATATGCCACTTAATAGTACTTAAAAGAAAATATTCTTCTTTTTGTTCATTTATGCATTCATCAAATATTTATTGGATATCTACTATATGTCAGGTTGGAAACACCAAAATGAACTCGGCCAGTTGGCTGTAAAAGAATAATTATATGCTATTCCGAACCTCTATGTCATTACTGATAAGTGCTTATAGAGCATAACTTGACTTCTATAAATTTTGTCTCAAGTCCTCTTTTCTGTTCTTCATTGGTGACATTCGTGTGTCCTGCCTGATAGTTTTGCTTGCACTCCCCTTCCCTTCTAGAAAAAAAATGTTATTAACATCTAGTTCTGTGAAAATTCTGTTACACCTTTTCTCTCCTTGAGGTACAAGGTACCTCTGAATGTCGCTTTTGCTCCTCCTACTCTCACAAATCCTGATTTTGCACAAATATATTTCTTGCAGTCAGTTTTGTTTCTCACACCTTCATATAAAAATAAGAATGGCACGAATAGCTAAGATTTACTGAATTTTTACCGCATGCCAGGACCCGTGCTTTCCATCTGTGATGGAATCACCCATCCTCTCCTTTCCACCATTAGCTTCCCAGGTGCTGTGCCGCTCCTTCTGCTGGCCACGTGGCCCCAGGCACCTATGTAAGGGGCAGAGTAGATGCAGCGTTGGGAGCTGAGCTCTTCAAATATCTAGTTATGAACAGCATGCTCTGTTCCCAACCACAAGAGTGTGCGCCAAGGAGCTTTCCACCAAAGCTGGTTTTAAAAAGGCTTGGTACTTGTAAAGAGAAGGTTTCTCTTTGGGAAGTATATTTATCGGAGCAACTGGTTTCTCAGGGATGCCAGGTAAATGAGATGTTGCAAAGTATTGCTTTCTTATGTGCATTTGTTTTGTCTTAATACATTATCCTGCAACTTCTGGGCAACAATTGTTCTTTTAGAAGGTCATTTAGGTATTATGTTTTTATTTAGACAGCAACAGAAGCTCCTGAGGAACCCTCCACCCAGTATCTCCACATCGCAGAGGCTGAAGAAGATGTTCAGGGGACACAGGCAGCAGTGGCCGCGCTCCAGGACCTGAGATACACCTCTGAAAGTGGTGAGGGGGCATGCCCTGGCTTCCTTTGACACCTCAGAACTGGTCTTCACTAGACATGCTGATTGAATACATTTGCAAATGAATGATGTCCATGGGGTTGATCTACTTTAAAATCCCTGACTGTGGAAGCAGTCCCATTGTCAGGCACCAGAGATGTTCCAGAAATTAGACATGTTCTAGAATTAGAGGAGAAGTGGGGCTTTATAACAGGGTTGCAAGGTTTTCCCAAATCTCAGCGTGTTTAAGTCTCAGAACAACCTTGTGAGAGAAGCAGCTCTTACTCTTTTCACTTCACAGATACACAAGGTCAGGTCACTTTTCACTGTTAATGGGTGGCAGAGGGTCACCCACTTTTGGGAGTTGGTGCTGGTGCTGGGATCTAGGTCTTCTGACACCTCGCTGGAGCATTGTCCTGTTCCATGCTTCCTCGTGGTCACCTACTCGAGGGGGCTTATTGCAGAGTCCACAGGGGCTGGGTGGGCAGTGGCAGTGGGTGGCATGGGCTCAGTGGGACATGGAGAGTGGCCAAGACTGTGGTTCAGTGGGGGAGTCACCTCGCAGACCTGTGGGCCCAGGATTGCTCACTCCCCCAGTTCTTCTCAAAAGGCCCAATCAGGATTTTTACACCAAATGTTATGATTTTCAAATGTTAAATCAATTTAAAAACCAAATAAACCATTCTGCCAGCCTAGAGGCAATTGGAGCATTATGCTTAGAAAATGGTTTTTCTTTATGCTCTTTTAAAAATACACAGAACACAAGTTAATGTTACACACCACAGCCCTGCAGGTATTAGGGGCAGAAGCCAAGCAGGTGGGACCAGAAGGGAGCGCCAGGCCAGGTGAAATGGGGTGGGAAATCGAAGAGTTAGGAAAGCACCATTTTGCCCAGTTCCTAAGTCCCTCAATCCCAGATTGTGAGAAGGCTGCGCAGAAAACTCGCTGGGCCCTTCAGTTTAGGAAAGATTAATTGGCAGGGCTGTGTTCACTGCCTGCTGTGCTGGAGGGAATGGGGAGGCAGCGCTTGCACTTGTGCAGACGGGAGAGTGGAGGCCCAGGCTGGTAAATGTGGCTCCCAGCACTGAGGCCCTGTGAGAACTTGAGTTTCCCTCCTTAATGTTCAGTGACGTCAGTGATTACTCAAGAAAGACCTGCAAAATGCAGCCTGGCTTTATCCCCTCACAAGCACACACGTGTACGTGTGCATGTACACACACACATACTCTCTCTCTCTCCCTGTCACTCCTTCTGAAAGCCCTTCAATGTCTGTCCTTGCAGCTCAACAAGCTGGGCCCACCTGCCGTGGCTCCTGGCTGCCTGCGCTGCCCCGTCTCTGCGTCTCACCACCCCACTCTGGGCTGCGCCGCCTTTGGTCGGGTGCTGCAGTTCTCAGCATGGGTGTACGCTCCAGTGCTCCCTGGAGTGTGGCCTGGTCCCTTGCCCCTCACAACATGTTTTCTGCCCAACTCATCCTCATCTTCAGTACTTGGATCGTGTATCACCTACTGAGAACCCACCTAACTCATCATCACTGTTGCCCCAATTGCCCTCTAGACACAGGACCCTACTGAGTGCTGTAATGGTCTGCTTGTGAGTCTGCTCAGGAGCCTGCAGGCACGGGAAGGATAAGGGGGAGTGTGAGGTCTTTGTCGGTATTCCCACTGTGAACAGCAGTTTCCGGCTGACAGGGCTTGATAAATGGTTGCTGAAGTAGTAAATGGATGAGGAATTAGAACCTCGCCTCAATGAGATGTACAGGTAAACGTTTTAGTCCTTGGATGTTTGAAGTGGTCGGCCACAAGACACGTGCGTCATCTCCCCTGAGGGGGATGTGCTGGGGAGTGCGTTGTGAATATGCACAGGTCGTCTCCCACTCACATGCTGCAGCCCACCCTTCAAGTGGAACATGTTGAATCCCCCTTCTCTGATCTCTTATCGATTGACCCACATTGGAATGTAGCCCACAAAAAGCTGCCCATGAGGGTGCACACTTTGGCAGAGACTCATAATGTTGTGCTAACATGGAGATCAAGCAGTAATTTCCCTTTCAGTAAATTAATGATCAGGGTCAGGGTGCGCTCTGGAGGGTTACAGATGGCCAGACAGATGGTGAGAGCAGGCGGGGCACACTAAATAGCTGCCCTGGTGATATGGATTCCAGGCTTTTGAGATGATTAAAATAGAACCCCAAGCTTAAACTGGTTTGGAATTCTAAAGCCCACTGGGTAATTGAGACACCCCTGGATGTTTTGCCCGTAACTTGTGGAATTTACTTGGCACACTTTCACTGGCCACTGCCCACATGCCCAAGGGACACTGACTGTGCAGTTGAACACGTCACTGGCACCCTATGGGGGTTCCACTTGGAGAGGCTGTCTTTGTGCCTTGAAGTTAGGATTCAGAACACATGTTCTTAAGTTCTGGCTTTGTGATATAATTGACCCAATGCCCCAAGTGACAGATGTATGAAACGGGGGTAATATCACAATGTCATCTTCTCACAGTGCTGCTTGGGGTTTTGAGATGTTCTTATAGAAAATGCTTTGTAAGCTGTAAAGTACCACACAGATTATCTCTGTTGTCAAAATGAGTGATTACGGAGGACCTGTGTGTCCTCTGGGGAAAGCATCACCTGTGAGAATGGAGGGGCTGGGCTGGTTTTGCATTTTCTGTCCTTCAGTGCCAGGGGCCTGAATGGTGTCCTGTTTGCTTATTCCTCATCAGGTGACCGATTTGACCCCACAGCCGTAAACATCCTGCAGCAGATCATCGAGCTGGGCACCGAGACCCATGATGCCACTGCTCTTGCCTCGGTGGTTGCCATGGCACCAGGGACGGTGACTCTGGTCAAGCAGGTGAGACCCTCCCCATAAGTGCTCATCCCTCATGTGCACCACACCTCGTTTTCTCCTGCCCTCATGTGTCTTTAATTCACCTAAGGTGGAATGTGGAATGAAGTTGGTCTGGTCTCATGCATCTTCTTGTTCTACGTCTGATCATTACGGGATTGTGTCTTCAATAGCTCTATATGTGGGAGTGTGTTTTGGGGAGAGGTATACCATATTTCAAAAAAATTCTAGAAACCATTCATCTCCTTTCAAAGAATTCCAGAGTGATGGGGAGTATGGTGTGGACCATTTAGACACATCCATGGCAAAAAGTAGCCCTCGGTGCCTGAGGCCCCACCGTAGTGAGATGTGTGGATAGTGAGATGTGTGGATAGTGAGATGTGTGGGAGTGGCCAGAGAAGCCAGGAGGGTTTCTCAGTGGGCCACCCTCCTTAAATGGTAGTGACACCCAGCCATGTCAGCACCGGATGCTGCACTGATGGGAGGAGAATGCTCAGGTGTGGAATAAAAGTTACTCTGCTTAATTAATAGTTGTACCGTTTGGCTCGTTTCCTCTTCTATCCTCAGTGGAGACTTTACCATCTGTTAAAATGCAGCATGTTTGATAATTAGATCATCCTTTGTATCTGTTTATGCCTATCTCTCTGTCTGCTATCTCCTTCATTTTACAAAAGATTTAAGCTGGCTTTCACAAATACTTTAAAAAGAAAAAACAAAAACAGTACATGCATCAGAACTGGGTAAATATGTAATTTAAAATCAGACTTCAAGTTCATGGAGAAAGTTGAAATGGAGACCATAGAGTTTTACACAGTTGGCCACTCTTTTCCAGCAAAGCATGAAATTCGGGCCCAGAAACTCTCTGGGGGAATTCGTATTGGTTCACTCACTAAGTGCACTGAGTGCCCACTGTTGTCAGGCAGTGTTCCTGTGGCCAGGGTTCCAGGAGAGAAGCAGCGTCCGCCATTACTGTGGTTACTTGCTAGTGGGGAAAAAGATAAAACCCAAACAAATCAGTACTGTATAAAGGATCTCAAATGCTGAGCAGGTGCTGTAGAGAAAAGTTAAATAAGGAAAGGGGAGCGGGAGGCTGGCCGAGGAGTGTGGGTCGGGGCTATTTTATAAAGGGCTGTTGGGGAAGATCTCCCTGACATTTGAGGAGAGACCTGGTGGAGGTGTGGTTTACTAGAGTCATCTGAATTTGACTATAAATTTGTTACTGAATTTTGTAACAGAAAACAAGGAAGCATTAAACAGCTAACTTAGGAAAGGGGTAAGCTTTTGTTGACATTAGTAGATGAAGATATTTCTTAATGAAGCTGTCATGGCGGGATCCCTGAGTAATGTGTCCCTGTTGACCTGATAAGTCAGGAGGGGACATCCCAATGCCCTTTCCATGATTGTCCCAGAAGTATGCCCAGGGCACAGTGCAAAGCATGAAATCCAGGCCAAGTAATTCCCTGGGGGAAATTAGTACATTCTAGTGTAACTCTGGATTTCTTGATCAATACACTAGACTTAGCGTGTCTAGATGAATGTTTGGGTTGCATGTCCTAAAAACCCTCCTCCATAGTGGTCTTCTGTGTTTTGCGCAGAGCGGCAGGCAATCAACGTTTCAGTCTGTAGTGACCTGGTATTCTGCATTGGCTGAGAACAGGCTCAAACACTTCCAGGCTAAATACTTTTTAGCTTTTCTTGGTATTTACTAGGTTGTAATCTAGATTGTTGTATAAATCTTTTTTGAAACTCCTTGATTGCATCTTGGCATATGGAGTCCTGAGCTGGACATGAGATTTCAGAAAGGGTCTAATTGGGACAGTATGAGGAAGACTTTGGGTGTTTCATACATGCTAAATCCTTTGGACAATGCAGGAAGGTGCTACTGATTGTGATTTGTGTCGTCTTTCTAAGCACTGGATTGATTTGCTGCTACCCAGGGACATGATTTATTGAGCATAGCAGGCAACATGGTGATACACCAGGGAGGTCACAGGGTTTGGGATACAGCTTAGATATGCTTCCAGGCATTAGACTGACAGCAGGACAAAGGAAGAGGCAGATAAGCATCCGGTACAAGCGGTGTAAACAAGTCAACTGTGTTCACAGGAGGAGAAAACAGAGGCACCCTTCGCAGGATCTTCTTATTGCAAACACAGGGCTAAGAGTGATGCTGTTGAACACAGTTGTGAGTAACTGCATTTGGAAATGTTCCCTAAGAAGGTGTGTGTCCTAGTCACTATCTTGTCTGCCTGGCCGGCACCTAGCTCACGGCAGCTGTTGATAAATGATGGATAGGAGAGTGGACGGATGGCCTGATGGGCAGGTAGATGTTAAGTACCCACTCCTATAGCAAAGGGATTGCAATGTTTCAGGTTCTCCCAGGTGAAAGAATGCCGTCTATTTCAATTGTCCTATCATTTAAATTGAAATACAGCTATTTTTATTAAAGAAATTGGTTTCAATTTTTTTCTTTCAATTAAACTCTGGTTTAGGATTTTTCAGTTGTGAAATTACATCCGCTTAATGAGTGTGCTGAAGCCATTGAAATGTGAACTCTAGTGCACCTGTTGGAAAGCAGTGAAGCTCTCTACTGTGTGGGGAACACCTGGATGTTAGGGATTTCCTCTTGCTTCAACCCTAGACATCGCACAGCGTAGTTCAATAAATGTTTATGAAATGGAATTGGCTAGGCTGTGGGTTTCATGTTTCGCTTCTCCAATTATATCCTGTAAATCAGTGCTGGAGAGAAAAAGCAAGAATTGCCCCAGCATAAAGTATTAATGTATGATGTATATAGCAGAACAAATGTTTAAAATTACTATTGGATAGCATATTTGAGATCTTTTCAAAGTTTCCTGTTGTATATACAGCTTCTACAAGGCCAAAAATGAATTCTAGGTTGTATATGAGTCGATGGTTTTGGATTTCAAGATTTTTAAAAATTTCAAAATTTCTTTCCCATGTAAACAGATATATGCTCTGTTTATAATTTTGTTTTCCCGATTTATTAATGTTAGTTGAAAAGAATCATATGTATCAAAATTCATCAATAATAATTCAAAGTGATTAATCCCAAATCTTTTTGGGTTTTTGGTTTCTGGGATAAAAGTAGTGGAGGCCAGGCAGGTGGGCTGAGAGTGTTGGAAAGGAGAGGTCTAGGAAAAAACTGGTTTATTCTTGTTCTTTAAAGAGACTTGGAAAAGATTTGTCCCATAATTTAGACCATTTAAATTCTCCGTTGAATGCAGAAACGTGTCCTCAGTGACTCCTCGTCACTTCTCTCTTTTCTCAAATGTCAGCATTAAAAACAGATTCATAAAGATCAAGCATTTCAAAATGCTCAGAAAGAACCTTTGTGTACCCCTCTCCAGCCTGGCAGAAGGAGCCAGGTGAGAACTTAAATACAATTAAGTGTGGGTGGGTGTGTGTGTGTGTGTTAAGACCAGTTTTCATTAAATAAATTGGTTTCTTTTTTCTTTTCTTTTTGTTAAATCTTTTTTTTTTATTTCAGCATATTATGGGGGTACAAATGTATAGGTTACGTATATTGCCCTTGTCCCCCCACCCCCGAAGTCAGAGCTTCAAGCGTGTCCATCCCCCAGACAGTGCTTGCTTTTATGAGGAAGAAATTTATATTTGATTAATAAAACTGCCTACATAGGTAGATGTAAGACCTGTCAGCACAGGAAATGCTATCATGAGTATCTCTGAGTCAAAATTAGTTTTTTAAAGGAAAGGAAAAACCTAAGAAAATAATAACAGCAACAGTCGTCATCACCATTGGCTCATGGCTTCAGTCACTTGTGGCTGTGCTTATGGATTAAATTTTATTTGAGAAGATAAAAGTAACATTTATGATTTACAGTCGTTCATTCCACAGCATTTACTGAGCAGTTGCGGCGTGTTCGATCCCTGGATGTATCAGTTTCCTATTGCCACTGTCACAAATTACCATAAACTTAGTGTCTTAAAACAGCACAAACTTATTATCTTACAATTCTGGAGGTCAGAAGTCTGAAGTTGATCTCCCTGTGCTAAAATCGAGGTTTCGAGAGAGCTACCTTCCTCCTGGGAAGGATTCCTTTCTGGCCTGTTCCAGCACCTAGAGGCCACCTGCATTCCTCCACCCAGGGCCCCCTTCCTCCATCTTCGGAGCCGGCAAGGGCAGGTCATCTCACCTCCTGTCACTCTGACCTCTGTTCCCGACCCTCTGACCCCCCTTTTGTCAGGACCCTTCTGATTATACTGGACCTGCCTAGATAATCTAGGATTATCCACATGGGATAATCCCCCCGTTGCCAGATCTTTAATGTAATCACACCTGCAGAGCCCCTTTCGCCATGAGAGGTGACGTATTCACAGGCTCCAGCATTAGGACATGGATGTCTTCTGCAGGGGAGCATTGTTCTGTCTACCATGCTGGGCTACAGAGTCAAGATAGTTCCTGCTCTCAAGAGGCAAATAGTGATGGGAATGATTTATTCTTTCACTCAACAAATACTCTTGGAGCTGCTCCTGTCAGCCAAGTGCTGTTCTCAGCACTTGGGATATTTCAGTAAACAAATTAGGTAAACGATATGGTTAGGAGCTTAAATTTTAATTGAGGGAGATAGCTAATGCACATATGTGTAATAAATAAGTAAATTATAATAATATGTTAGAAGTAAAAAGTACAATAGGAAAAAGAACAAGCAGAGCTGGTCAAAAGGTCTGGAAGATGCAGACCTGAAACAGGCAGTTCCAATCAAGAGTGACAAATGCTTCAGGGAGGTAGCCCAGGACCCCCAGAGCACTCTGGGGGAACCAGGGGGTGGCCCAGTGTGAGCCTGGGTCTGGGGTGGGGGCATATGCTGAGCAGGGAGGGATCGGTGGATGCTGTGGTATCTGAAAAGAGCCTTGGAGGGTAGACAGGCATTGGATGGGGCAGGAGCTGGTGGCCGGTGCAGGCTGGATTACTGGAGGTAGAAGAGGCCCCACTTGGGGCAGTGACTTGCCTTGTTGTAACCATGGGCCAGAGATTCTGAGTCCCGGAAGCACCTCTGCCTGGTTTCTCACTTCAGCCTGCTCCAAATCCAAATAGCCTATGGCTTTATGTCACTTCTGAGGGCACGATGTCCTTTTGCTGTGGGCTTCCTGACCTATAGTACCCCTCTTGAAGTCGGATTGGCATTTTCAGCAAATCACAATTTCTAGGTTCTTCCAAACAGTGAATCTGCATTGAGCGCTCCTGGCATTTAACAGAACAATTGGTACCTCTCTCCGACTGTTACTGACGTTCGTCATAGCCCCTGGTTTCTGGGTCCGCCATGCCAGCAGCTGCACCCTGCCCTTTCTCCTCTTCCTCAGGGCGTTGATCATGAGTAATAACGACACCTCATGATGACACAGTATCTTCCTTTTAAGAAGGTCCAGATGATTTAACACGATGATTTTATGGTAATCCAGGTCTTTTTGAGTGTTAAAAAAAAGTTTGCATTGTTTTTTATTGCTGAGGGTTTACCCCTAAACAGCAGATGAGAGAGCTGGGTGCATTGTGTGGTGTCAGCCTCTGAGGGTGGGGAGGGCCCTTTTGGGAGAAGATCCCTGGGCTGCAAGCAAAGTGGTGCGGATCATTTATTCATCGTGTTGCTTTCAAAAACAAAATAGCCTTTTAGTCCACGTGCCACGAGTGAATAGGCCAGGACATTTCCTGTGTACAAGGGCTCCCCTGATGCCTCAGCTGATGGCGTTATTCCAGTTTGATGGCTGACAGGTTTGAGACCCAGAAAGAGCCAGTGTTTTAGCTTGAGGTCAAAGGCAGGAAGAAAACCTGTGTCCCAGCTCAAAGGCCATTAGGGAGGAAGAATTTTTTCTTATTTAGGGGGAGGGTCAGCCCTTTCCTTCTGTTCAGGCCTTCACCTGATTGGGTAAGGCCCACCCACACTAGGGGGCACAATCTGCTTTACCCAGTCTACCAATTTAAGTGTTAATCTGTCCCAAAAAACACCCTCACAGCCATACCTAAAATAACCTGTGACTAGGTATCTGGGCACCCCATAACCTAGACAAGTTGACATATAAATAAAACTATTAATATCACACACGTACAAGTGTGTTTCAGATTGTGAGGGTCTCTTTGTCATTGGAAGGGTATTAGTTACTCCAGGGGTAAAATTCTCAGTTGTCACAGAAAGGATTTTGATTTACAGATTTCATGGTGATTTAGTGTCTTCCAGAAAGTAGACATATGTTGGTAGATTCATATTTCTATCAAAATTGATATTTTGGTTCAAGGTTCAGGAATCAGCTCCGTCTTGGTGATTCCTTGAGAGAGTCACAATTGAGGAGATGCTGGCATAGCCCATCAACCTCCTCACTGAGCAATGTCACTCCACTCTATCCTCCTGGTCACAGCAAGCGAATCACTGTTGTCACTGCCTCCCGTGGGAGGAGACATAGCAGCAGCAACTGTTAGCGGTACTCTGTGTTGGCAGGCCCGTGTCTGTCCACATGGGGCCTCTCGCCTGCAGCCCAGGGGTTGGCCACCTCTGGCTCTTGTGCCTGCGGGAGGGGGAGTCCTGCCTACTGCCTGTTTCTGGTTCTCTTCCGTGTCCCCTGGGGTGGTCTTGCCAGTCCCCTCTTCTGTTCGTTGTTTCCCTCAATGTGCTAGATGCTTCCAAGCTGTCTGCAGTGCCTCCGTGGCAGGGAACACCGGGAAGGAGCGATGAAGACTGCCTCAGACCTGCAGGCACCGGCCCACTTCCCCCAGGCAGACCCTCAGCCTGGCACTGTGCAAATTTGTGCTGACATAATCTTGTTCAGAATCCCAAGTGATCCCCTCATGTGCTTTAACTGCCGATTAAGCAAAAAAAAAAAAAAAAGAAGAAGAAAAGAAAAAAAGCAGGAATCCCAGCTTTGCCCAAATCAATCCACCTTCTCCTAGCTGTGTCCACACAACTTTTGTCATCTTGGGGCGGTCCCCGTGGAGGTTGGCAGTAGAGGCTGAGGTTGAGGAAGTGTCGGTCTGGAGGAGAGGCGGGGGCAGAGCCTCTCCCTGGGCAGCGTGTAGCCTGAGAGGCAGCTTCAGTAGCAGTACTTGCTGGGAGACATGAGTTGGTTGTGAGCTGGCATTAGAATTGCTATTTTTTATTTGCAGTTCATTATTTTTGCAAAGAAATGTCATCTACTTTTCTATGGAGACCACATATACCAGTTACCTGTTTGCAAGGAACTGCATGTCTAGTCTGTCCTGTTTTAATTTAAGGGCCTGAGTGATAGGGTCCCTGACCCCTTCCTCACTGGCCATGTGTACAAGGCCTCTGGTGGGGAGAAGCTGCTGCAGAAGGGACTTCTCAGGCACAGCTGCTGGGTGGGGAGCAGCCTGGCGCCCTGGGGACCGCCTGAAAGGGGAGCCCAGACCGGCCCCTCCCCTCCAGGGGCACATGTTGAACATTTCTTAAGACTGGTGGCAAAACAATGGGTGGAGGAATCTAGAAAGCGATTTATGAGGCTTCAAAATCTATTGTTGTTATTACTTTTACAAATAATCAGTCTGTTCTATTAATTTGATGGTAGCTACATAGCAAGCGAGCTGACAGAGTGAACCCTGTTGGTGCGAGATATTCTTGTAACCGTTTTCAGATCGTGGTATAGGAGGCGCTGGCCACCTGACTTATCTTGAAAGAAGACTGAGTCAATCTCTCCGCTTTTATCCTGTCCAGGAAAGGGATTGAGTGAAGTCCTTCCTTTTTTCATTATCCCTCTGAGTTCAAGTACCTGGTGAGCTAATGGAATTTTCCTTTTCTTGTTCCCAGAGGTATTTTTTTGACTTACACTGTAAACAAATCTCTCCTTGACTTCAGTGCCATCCACATGGTGCAGGTCAAAGGGGAGTCACTGGCGCACGTCTCCTTCGTCTCCTTTCTCTCACCTTCCCCTTCGGAGCCGCCTCTAACTTCGTCTCATGTCGCCTGTGCGTGTGTGATGCATCGCAGTGGCGGATTTTTATTCTCTCGTTCCATAGTGAAACCCTGGCATCTTCATTTGTATCATTTACTCTACTTTCCCATTACGTTTTTTTTTTTTTGTCGGGGTTCATCTAAGGAATCCTTCCTAGAGGATTAAGACTATGTATAATTTTAAAAGAACTGATAGTAACTGCAGTTTCTTTCTGCTGTAAGTGCTTGTATTTTCTGTTATTCCTCATCTTGTTATGGGATGTCACGCCTGTTCCACGCTTGCCGACTCTGTAGTATAATTACAGTCATGATGGATTCAAATGCCTTCGGAAGACTCACGCAAGGGAATCACGCATGTCCTTAGGAGGCAATCAAATCCATTGCATATTGCAGGAACCGACAGCATGTGCGTCCACCATGCTTCCTAAGCCCTCAGATGATCTAATGCTAGGTTCTCAGGCATTCAGTCAGGATTCATAATAGATGCTTATGATCCAGGCTTGACTCTTATGTTTTAATTCCAAGTCCTTTTGATCTTTGTAAAATACTGAAGTCTCACTGATGACTTTCTTGGTTTCCCCCCCTCACCATAGCCCTTGCTATGCTAACCACCTTTGAGCTGCACATTTTGGTTGGTCGGTGAGGTTAGGCTCCTGCCTAATGAACTTTGCAGTGTAATTTATTTGACCCCGGGGCTCTGCCAACTTTAATTATATCAAGCTCCTAATTATATGTACAGGTAGCCTCTTAAAATATTTTCCTACTTCACATTCCTGATAGAACATTTATTCTGCTGTCATTGAACAGTGACCTTCAGCGTGTAGATTCAGAGACAAAATTCATTCAGAGCCTTGGCAGTGGTTACTCTTCCTTGTCACTTAATGCCAACTCTTGTCCTTTGTTCTAAAGGCCCGCTTTAGTTCTCTTAACCATTGAATCTTTTATTTTTCTTTGTCCTAAACTTCTTCCAGTGATTTCTGTTTCTGGTGTGGCTTCAGATGGCTGATACTCCATATCGCATCCCCCTTCAAAGCTCTTCTATTACTTGCCAAGGCCTCTTATGCTACGGTAGTTACTGAAAATTCCATTTCTTTGTGAAATTTTAAAAGCAAAAATAAGTCCCATGTTATATCTGTGGCTGTATGAGACACGGTCTGAAAAAATAAAGGTTTTCCTCTATTCCATATGGTGCCTTTTTTCCATATAACCCATCCTTAGCTAACCAAAAGGTGAACTTTCTTCTCTCTTCCTTTTCCTAAGCCCCCATTTTTCTACTGTTATTCCCCAAGAAGCTACAGCTGTGGTCGGTGCTATTTGCAGAATCCTACTATTTGAGTTTTCATGCTGCTGAGTTTATGACTGTTTGCTTGGGGCCTGTTTCCTGACCCCTGTCCTCCCCTCTCTGCAGCTTCACCCTGGGGTCACTCAGTCTATGTCAGGTTTGGGGCCAAGGCCAGGTCTGTGATAGCCCTGACAGGTGGGAGCCGGAGCTGGCATCCCCATCAGAAGGAGACGTGATGTGGGTCCTCCTTGGTTTTGTCCTCAGGCAGAGCCGCTTCAGGCTGGCCTTTGCTTCTCATTCTCCCTGGGGTGGAGAAGTTCCCCGAAACAGTTCTTGGTGTCCCACTGCTTCAGCCAGAGTCCCTGTCTGGCAGATGGCCCACGGCCACGCCAGCGTTCAGATGGAAACCTGGGCGTCACTCCTGCGTCCTTGTTTCTCCTGTCCCCACATCTGACCTGTCTGCGAGTTCTGTGGACTCTGGCTCCACAACACATCTCAGATAGTCCCTGTGTCTCCTGACTGTGACTGTGCCTTCATCTAAGCCCAACAGCATCAGCATCTGGGAGCTTGTTGGCAATGCAGAGTCTCTGTCTCCACTGTGGCCCGCGGTATCGGACTCTGCGTGTTACCCGCACCCCAGGGCGTCGTGTGCACATCAGTGTGAGAAGCTGTGCTCAGCTGTCAGCCCCTCGCCTGGTGCACAGTGCTCTTCTCTGGCCTTCCCTCCTGCTGCTCTAAGATCCAGTTCTTACGTAGACAGAGATCCACGTCCCAACTTTCCACACTTAACACCCTCCAGTCACTTAGGAAGGCTCCAATAAATTTAGAGTAGAACCTCCCACGGCCTACCAGGCCTGCAGCAGTCTGCCCTCTTCTCTCGCTCTACTCCACTCTTGTGCACCCACCCACTGGGCTTCTTTCTGTCCCCCTGTTCTCCTAAGCTTGTTCCCACCTCAGTGCTTGAACCAACTGTGCCCTCTCCCCAGAATCTCACCCCTGTCTCTGCATGGCTGACTTCTTGTCAGGACCAGGTTCTGTGTGAGCCCTCTTATGAGCTGTCAGGTCCACATGGTCCCTGTTCTCCAGAACTTAGGAATGTGATAAGCTATCGCTCCCTGCATTGCATTGGTAGATGGCACAGTTGGCCCTAAAGTGGACAAATCAGCCAGGTGGGCCTAAGCTAATCCCATGAGCCCTGAAAACAAAATTTCCCCACCTGATGGCAGATGTCGGAGCAATTAGAAGCAGGAGAAGGATTTGGGTAGTTTTAAGCCACTGCCTTTGCAGTAATTTGTTACATAGTAACAGAAAGTGAATACAGTCACTGAATAAATAGGTGCAAAACAATACATTTTTGTTAATATCAGGCATGTCCGTAATACCCTGCAATGCAGGACTCTGGTGAAAGGAAGGCCTGGAGGCATTTGGACTTCCTGCTTCCCCAAAAGCAGGAGTTCAGGCCCCAGGAGCAGCCCTCAGTTCCCTGTCCTCCCCTGTCCCCTGCCAAATATAAATAGAGACAAGTGGATGCTTTGAGAAGACCCCCCTGCCTGTGCTCCTGTGGGAAGTAGTAGATCCAAGAGAAGCTGCTTCCACATGAAAGCAAAACACTCAAAAGAAAGAGCACCACCTGTAGGTCCCTGTTGGTCAGGACAACTCCCTGGCCATTAGGAGAAACTGGCTAGACCCTGTGGCTAGCTTCGGCTGTCAGATTTTGGTTCTTCCTGCCCTGATGGGCAATTAGGAACGGAATGTTGACAGAGGAGCTGCTCCAGGCAATGGTGAAAATGGCGGGGCCAGGATATCCTCCCCATCCCCATCAAAATTCTTAGGAACTTTATCAGAAACCATATAGCTGTTTGAACACATGGCTTTTCTCCCCATCAAAGTGGAAGGTCCCTGAGAATAGGTGACAATTTGGCCTCATCCATCTCTGGGATTTCTAGCACCTGGCACAGAACCTGGCACATTTTAGAGACTTCAAAAGTGTTCAGAACCATGAATGCAAGATCAGATGCCAGGAAGCTATGCTGGTGGGGCCGGGATGCCTTCAGTGTGATTTGCGCTGGGCAGCCTTATGATCCCCAGGCTGGCTGCAGGTACACTGCTAAGGGATACAGAGGCCCTGCCCTGAAGAGACAGTGCAAGGGGGTGTCTCCAGAGAAGCCCATTTCATGGGAGTCACGCCAGCTCATGTTGCAGCGGATGGAGCAGGAGTCCTGGCACCGCTGGTCGTGTAGCAAGTGGCTAAAGGGGAGCCAGACTGTCTGGGCTGGAACCCTGGATTTGTCCCTTAATGGTGTGTGACCTTGGACAAATTATTTCTTCCCCTTAAACTTCTGTTTCCTTGTCTGTAAAATGGGAAGATTATAGAACGTATCCCATGGGGCTGTTATATGGATTATACCTGATTATGCAAATGAAGTGGCTGGCACTGTGCCTGGCATGTGGCTAAGTCTTCAATAAATCTTAGCTCCTGTGATTATAGAAACAACATAGCTCCTTAATCCCCTACTGTGCAGCTAGAATTCAGCCACAGCTGTTTCCAATTCTAGTTATTTCCATTTAGCAAGCAGGTACTGATGCTGGTGTTGTCTAGGCTCTGAGTTTGGCCTTAGGAGTCCCAGGGCGGTTAAGACACTACCTCCTTCATAGCAGTGCTTGTTGCTTGGTCCAGGTAGGTAAACACATAGTTACATTATGCAAGTTAACATGGTTGTGGCTCAAAAGCATTTGACCCCTTACTGCCTGCAGTTGTTGAGTCATTCTGAGTAATTCCCTTAGAGGAGGCCCTGGGGGAGCTATTATGGACTGTGTCCCCCCAAAATTCTTATGTTGAAATCTAATCCCAAAGGTGATGGTATTTGGAGGTGGGGTCTTTGGGAGGTGATTATGATGCAATGACGGAGCCCTTTTAGGAAGCCAGAGGGCTCACTCTCTTTCTGCCACATGAGGATGCGAGGTGAAGTCAACAGTCTTGTCACCCAAAAAAGGGCACCGGAACCCAACCATGCTGGAACCTGATCTCAGACTTCCGGTCTCCAGGACTGTGAGAAATACATTTCTGTTGTTGATAAGCCACCCCATCTGTGGCACTTTGTGACAGCAGCCTGAGCTAAGACAGAGGCTGCTTTGGAATTGCTGAGGGACATTGCCCAAAGTGAGGGGAGTTTGGGGAGTGGTTCCGAGTGAGAGGGACACACGGATTTAAGATCAGGCCAAAAGAGAGTCAAGCAGCTCTTCTGCTGTGAGAGAGAGTATCACACAAACAGCAAAGAGACACGGGGCCTGTGGATCTGCTGAACAGGAGGCGGTGTCGCTCTGGGGCTTTAACACTGGGTCTTAGATGGTCCGCGTCTCCCCTGCAGGGTGAACGCCAGAGCGTCGTCCGTGCTCAGAATGAGAAGGATCGCCAGTGTCCTTTTCTGTCCTCAGATCTGCGTGCTACTAATGAACCTACCTCAGTAAATTTGATGAGCGATTTGAATGGTTCATGTTTTGTTATAAACATATTTTAAACAGAAAATACAAACACTCTATGTCTGGGAGTCGGTTTTTGACCTTGGGTGGAGGCTGTGGCTCTGTGGCTGTCAGTGTGGCTCCGGCCAGTTCCGTTTTGCTTTTCCGCTCAGTCGTCCAGCAAAGCTCCTCGGGATTTCTGGAGGCTTCAGGTCCTTCGTGTCAAAGGACAGGGAGAGAAACTGCCAGAGGAAGCAGATTATTAAATTAGAAGAGTCTGTGTCAGCTGAGGAAGGAAGCCAGGCACCGTGCCCACCGGCACAGAGGGGGTATCCTCAGGGTGGCAGAGGAAAGGCGGGGACCTATCCTGTCCCTGCAGCTCTGCTGAGCACCTGCCTGTCAGGTGGACTAAGAGGTCGGCAATGAGAAAGGCGAGGCCTCTGAGGGTGGTTACTCGGGCAATTTTGTAAACTCAGGCTTTTTTCCTGAAGAACATACAAAGGAAACTGTGGCTAAACTGCAGCAGAGAGGATTTGGGTGAGAATAGGGAACACCTGCGTGACTCCGAAGGTTGCCTGTCCGTGCAGGGATGATGTTTGTAAGGAGAACGCCCGTCCGTGTGAGGTGCCTGACAATGATGTAGAGCCACCCATGTGTGGCCTGGCACTAAATAAAGTAGAAATTCAGTATACATGTACTTAAAGGTCAGCAGAGTAAAGTTTTATGCATAATAAACTTGTCTAAACATCGAAAGATATGCACAGGCAGTGAGAAGCTACTGCCTGCCTCCTTGCCTTGCACAGTGAACATGCTCTCACCTGTTTCAGCACAGTTTTAAAACATCTCCTGGGGTCCACTTTAGGATAATTAATTTCTGTATTTATTGAGCACCTACTGTAAGCCAGGTGCCATGTAGACATGGTGTGGATGTGCTAAGCACATGGGGAAGGCTCAAGCATGTGGGAGCCTGGCCCCGCTGGGAGAGGATGACAGGGTGGCTAATGCCTCCTCCAGGAAGTGCTGGCATCCAGCAGCGATCATGAGTACCGCCTTACTCGCCCGCCCTGCACCAGGCACTGCCCCCGCGTGTCTCTTACTTCCCACACACTCTTTGAGAAACCACGTTGCTCTCTCCAGTTTTCCACAATTTATAAGAGAAAGGTTGTTTTTTGTCCTAGTCAGATGAGTGTTCAGACCAAACTAAACTGTGCTTAGGCTCCTGAGATGTACTAGAAATACAGTACATCTTGTAGAAATACAAGGTGTTCTAGCTGTGGGCGTTGTCGCTGTGCTGCCAGATGAGTTAGTTTGGCCAATATGGAAACCATATCCCCTTCCTGTGGCACAGAGGCCAGAAGGAGGCCTGCGTTGCTCTTTTTTTGCCTGTTTCCAGGCCCTTCTCTCACGGCAAGGAGAGCAGGTCCTTCCCATCCTCCTCAGGCCAGGGGACCTGGTGGACAGTCCAGGTTGCAGGTGGCACTCCTCTGTGCAGCAGAGTTCTGTGCCCTGTGTGGCAGCTATGTTGGCCGACTGTGAGTCTCAGTATTGCAGAGACCAGGAGACACAGGGGTGCTGGCAGTGACAGCCATCAGCAAGCGTCCCTTACAGCTTGGGCTTTGGACCACGTATGGGATCTGTATTTTCAGAAAAGAAAAAGTATCTGCTCTCAACCAAGAGAAAAATAGGTTGGGGGAAGGCACAATGCCGTCTTGTAAAAGATGTAAAAGATGTCTTGCCTGATGCTGGGATGAATCACGGCCGTCCTCACTTCCCGTGCATTCTTTCCTTCTTAAAAGGCTTTAAATCTGCATTGATGGATGGAATGGTTTCTTCCTGCCTGTGAATATCTTTTGGTATTTCCACAAGTTTCTTGTCAGAAATAACTCCCCTTTTTTTGGTCCTATATAGACATATATATGTCTAGAGTTAGGAATTTATGATGTTTTTATGCAAACCACATTCATTTATCTTTTCTTTCCTCTATAAATTCAGGATTGTATTTACCATTTCCCTTTGTTTCTGGCTCATATGACACTCTTAACCTAGGGTTGTGAAAGCCAATGTGCTTGTTTATTAACCTTGTAAAAATGGATCTGCCATTTCCCCTGTTGAGAATGCTGAAGAAGCTATTGCTTGGCTATAATATAAGCAGCGAGTGAAACCCTAATCATTGGAAAGCATAAGGCCCCTTCCCCAGCACTTACACATAACAGGGGAATATTTCACCTTAAAGAATCGACTGCAGTGTTCCTTTCTTATTCTTGTTGTTGGATTGTATTTGGATTTTTGTCTGCAGCCCTGTAATTCCTATCATATATATCATGGAGTCTGAGAATTTCTGAGTGGAAGAGGCCTTAGAAGTTGCCGGCCATTTGGGAGGAAATTATGAATCTCACCCTTCCCTTTGATCTCGAGGTACGGAAGCAACTAAGAAATAAGGCATGAGTGAGTCAGATGGTAAATGAGAACAGCAGTGCTGCAGGAGATGAAGAGGAATTGGAGACCAGCTTAGCCATCTAGTCACAGGCAGAGCGGGACAGCGGCGGGGCATGTCTGCTCACACAGGGTCTCAGCCCGACAGACCTGGCACTCCCATTGAATAATGAATTTTTATAACACACCTTTTACTGTCCTGAAATGAAATTCATAGATTCCTATATATGCATGGCTTAGAAAAAAATCACTCTGGTTCCTAACTGAAATAACAAGAAGTAAATGGAAAATTGTTTATAATAAAATAATGAGAAGTTGGGTCTTTTAGTACTCAGCCGTGACTGTGCTCATGTTCAGCTGTAGGCAGAACGATGGCCCCCCAGAGGCGTCCACACCCCCTTCCCAGACCTGCAGATATGTTAGGTTTTGCATGGCAAGGAGCAGAAAGGTTGCTAATCGGCTGAATGTAAGATAGGGAGGGAAGTCTGGATTACTCAGATGGGCTCAGTGTAATCACAAGTGTCCTTAAATGGGGAAGAGAAAGGCAGAAGAGTCAGAATCAGAGAGATGACATCGTGAGAAGGACTCCACCAGCCATTGCTGGCTCTGAAGGTGATAGAGGGAGGCCATAAGCCAAGGGATACAGGCAGCCTCTGGAACCTGGAAACACCAAGGAAATGCATTCTCTCCCAGAGGCTCCAGCCAGGGGTGCAGCCCTGCTGGCGTGTTTTTAGCTCAGCAAGACCCATTTCAGATTTCTGAACTCCAGAACTGAAATATGATAAATTTGTGTGTCTTAAACTTCTAGGTTTGTGGTGATTTATTATGGTAGCAATAGGAAGGCAAAACAGATACATAATGATGCAATCACACACTTGCTCCTGAGCACAGAAGCCACTGTGGGGGCAGGAGCTACAAGTACAGGCTGAGAGATTGTGTCACAGGGCAACTCAAATACTATGAGCAGCATTGCTAATGCTGGAGGGCACTCCTGAACCAAATAAAGCATAATCTTCCCTCACTGTAAACAGTGCTTGTATTTCTAGAAAAACCCAGTGCACAAAGTATTCTCTGTTTATGTGTAAAACTGATTTAGGGTCTAAGTTCAGATCTTCATAAATAGGGTTGCTGTTGATTTTTAATTCTCATGACTGGTGGGAAATTTGGAAGTCGTGTGAGACACAGAACAGTTCTTGGTTGTGTGGGACATTCCTTTACATTGTCACCCACGCCCTGCAACTTTCCAAAATGTCACTGCAGAGGGTGGAGGGTTCTGCCTCTGAGATCCTCTGGCTTCGTGCATGGTGGAGGAGGAAAGCTCTAGACAGGGAGGACACCAGGACAGAGGAGGCTGAGCTGTGGGCCATTTCTTCTCCAGACTCCAGTCAGAGCAGCCTTGAGAGGGGGTAAGTGAGAAAGCAGGAAAGAGTTGCCTTCTCATACTTCTGAGAGGGTAGAAATTCCTGCTTTATGGACTTTGGGATGCAGGGAGAGGTAAATAATGGACCCCTCTATTAGAGGACGTCAGATCCCACCTCCCCCCTGTGTAGGAATTCCACACGGTACTCTTGCAGCAGCTATTTGAGTAGCTTAAGCTATGGAAGCTCAATTTATTTCAGCTCTGGACAGCAGTGCACTGTGCTCTGTAGCCCTTTCTGCCAGTCCCAGTCCCCCAAGAACCATCAGAACCTCTAATTGCCCCCCTCATATTTCAACCCTTGTGCATTTGAAGACACAGGCATCTTTTTGGCCCTACATCTTCTCTGCTGTGGACCAGACATTCTTAAGTACCCTGACCATTTGTTCTAAAACTGGTCAGCTTTCTTGGAATGTTGTCTGATGGTCCTTTAGTCTTCCTCAGGGTTGAACTCAGGCATGAACTCCAGGGGAGGTCTGGAGCCAAGGGCACTTGAGAAAAGGTAGGGATGGGGCCTTGTCCCTCGTTTGATGAAATCTAAGTGGCCATGTTCACCATTTGCTCACGTGGATCTTGGCATTTCCCATTTGTATTTGTGGTGTCAGGTGAAGAACTGAGGTACAGGCTTTTACACAGATACATATACATAGAAGTCGCTTAAGAACCTGGTCAGATGCAGAGTGGCCTGGGGTGGTCCTGGGGTCCGGGAGTGGCTGGAGAGCTCTGACCTGCATTTCACGCTGGAGCCAACTGGTCCTGCAAAGCTTTGGACTTGGAGTGTGTGCAAGAGAAGAATTGGGAATGATGCCTCTGCCTTCTGGTTGGAGAAGGTGGGAGAGGGGTCGTGCCCTTTAGTGAGAAAGGGCACAGGAGAGGGGAGAGGGTTGGGTGGTGGGAAGAGACTAGTTATTTTTTGGCTCCATTAACTTGGAGATGACTGTTTGATACCAAGTTGATAGGTCTAGCAGGGAAGACACTGTGCATATTTGAATTTCAGGGGAGAGGTCTGGGCTAGCCATAGGTCTGAGAGTCGTCAGCATGAGACAATATTTGAAGTCATGAGACTGGCTGAGGTGGTGGAGGGAGGGGATGTCGACAAAAGGGCTCTGGGGCTGGGCACTGTTCCATCCAGAGGTCCAGGAGAGGAGGATGACAGGGCAGAGATGAGCTGTGCAGTGGGGGCAAGTGAAGAACGTGGCCAAGGGCAGGAAGCGTGGGAAAGGCCAGACGCCGCTGGGAGGCCGAGCTGTGCTATTCCCTCTGCCCGGCTCACTTTTCCCATCTCTTCACACCTCTTCCCATTCTTCTGACCCTACAAATCCTGTCGTGTTGAAGACCAGGGTTGTCACCTTCAGGATACCATTCCTGGCCACCGACTGCAACTCAGCCCACCCTGACAATCCAGGATGAGACCCCTGTCTGTTTTCTCTCCTAGACTGCATGCCTATCGGGGACAGGGACTGTGTCTGCCTCACAGTTTTATACCTGACTCCACCAGAGCATCTGACATGTGCTGAATTTTCAGTGGAACAGAAGAGAGAGCCCAGAAGTCATTTGAAGCATATTCAGGAATTTAGCATGTCAGAAATGTGACCTCCCAAAGCAGAGAGTGGGTGGCTTGTCAGAGATGGCGCATTCAGTAAATGGCCCACCATTTAGAGGTGTGCACACAGAGGCGACTTCCCATTTTTCTTGCAAAGCAAGTGCTGATGTTTTGAGGGAAGTGGCAGCTGTCCCGTGTAGCAGCTCAAAGCAAGCACTGGCCCTTCAGACCTGTTCCCAGTGTTAGAGCTTACTTTCTGTCCATCTTCTGGTTTCTCAGTCATTCCTGTCCCCAGCAAATTTTTGCCAGCCTCCCCATCTGCCAGCCTCATTAGGATGAGGAAATGCTCAGCTGAGCCTGCTTACCCGTGCAAGGACCCCACCAAGCAGCATTTCATCCTGGGAGGGGCCTTCAGAAATCTGACTTCCACTCGTCCTTAGAAATGCACCTGGAACTGCAGCTTCTGAACTGCTCCTGTAGAATCTGCTACATTCACTCTGGAATGCAACTCCCTTGCTCCTGAGGGTGCTCAATACAGAAGCAAAGTCCTGGCTGGACTTCTTCCCTCCTCTCCTCCAGGCAGCTGGGCTTTGGTGGTTGTTTAGTGCATTTCCTAGGAGCCTTCCGTGCTGCATTCTTGATTCCAGTGACTCATTTAAGAAGCAGGGATTCACTGTTTACTAGTCACCAAGTGTGGCCAAGAAGGTAGGGTAGAGCAAGACACAGCTGTACCTTCTCAGTAAAATGGTGTGTAAAATGGTGGTTGGGATCCATTGGGCCTTGTGTCTGCTGGGAGTTGGCACAGGCAGTGGGAGCGTGGGCTCAGGGAGCCAGTGGGGGTGGGGTTTCCTGGAGGAGGGCGCCCACCAGAGTTCTTAAGGCAAGATGGGATCTCTGGGAAAGGGGTGGGGTGGAGACTTTGGGCAAGTGGAGCAACAAGGGTGGAAGTTGAGAGGTGAAAGAGAGTGCTGTGTTCAGGAGCCAAGGTTGAGTGTAGGGCCCCCTGGGCCGCGTGGGCTCCATCCTCAGGGCACAGGAAGTGGTGAATGTTAAAGAGAATCAGTTAGGAAGACTGTGGACCTTGGAGGCTCTTTACTTGGGTTCAAATTTCCAAAATCACCTGTTACTAGCTGAGGGATGTTTTAAACTCTCTGAGCCACGCCTTCTGGAAGGGATGTGATGGGAATCCGCTCACCCTGCCTCCCTTTCAGGGCTGCCTGAGAATAAATGAAAGAGGGATCCACGGGTGCTCTATACGCTGTGCAGGGCCTACCTGTCAAGGGCCCTGAGAGAGTGACTGCAGTACAGAGAGCAAGCAGGGGCATAAGACCCTGACAGAGAAGGTGGGAAGGGCAAGTGAGCAAGGAGAGATTTCTCCTACCTGCAGGCCTTTGTTGAGAGTCAGAGGTGGAGATAGAAGTACAGCCACAAGTAGAGACAGACACAAAGCCATAGCCACGTACATTCACACACATGCAAATACACACATACACACAGGGTACATATACAAACACACATCATAAACTTGCACATATACATGCACTTCCATGTATGCATATGCACGTTTATCCACACATGCATACCCATACCCATATGCATGCATGCATACATATATATGCATGGACACATCTATATACACATGCATGCTCATGTACCTGTACATATGCATATGCATACTCATATACATGCATGTGTATGTATGCATATGTACACACAGACATATACACACGTGCCCATATATAGGCACATACATATATGTGTTCATATACCTGCACATATACTTACCCATACCCATATACATGCATGTGTACATACACATGGATATGCATTTACACATATGTATGCCCATATACCTGCACATATACATATGCATACTCACATACATGTATGCCCATATAGCTGCACATATACTTACCCATATACATGCATGTGTATGCATATACACAGGGACATACATATACACACATACATGCCTGTATACCTGCACATATACATACACATGTACATGCATGTGTACATATATGCACATGGACACATGTGCATGCCCAGTATATACTGATACTCATGTGTGTATATATGTATGTGGACACATGCAATACACATGGACACACATATGCCCACATACCTGCATATATGCATACCCATACCCCCATATACATTCTCATATATGTATATATACTGCCTACATCTAGCCTATCTCCTCATGAAAGTTCGGCTCTTGTCTTAGATTTTTTGTGTCTCCCATGCCTGGTCTTGTTATGCCCTGCCCATCATGGGTGCTCATTACATTCTGTGTGTTGAGGATCTTAACAAGGACTATGTTCTGCTGGAGGCCTTCTGAGTCCTGTCTGCTTCCCTTAAAGCACAGAAGGCTGGATCTGGAGCTGCCTCCCAGCAGGTGGTGAGAACTAATCCTGGGAACAGTCGGAGTGCCAACAGGAAGAGAATAAAGAGTGGCTTCTCTGTTCCTTTCCTGGGCCCCAGCCCTAGGTGCCTTCCCTTTCAAGGACATTAATGACATCTGAGAGAGGGCTGCTCCCCAAGACACAGTTTAATAAATAGGAACCTGGTTCAATTT
Organism: Propithecus coquereli; assembly: GCF_000956105.1. Classification (NCBI taxonomy): domain Eukaryota; kingdom Metazoa; phylum Chordata; class Mammalia; order Primates; family Indriidae; genus Propithecus; species Propithecus coquereli. The sequence continues at coordinate 3,813,769 of NW_012148396.1, read as the reverse complement.
ATTTAAAAATGGATTTGAAATGTGAGGAATGTCTGAAGCAAAACAACCTCCTGTTGTTGGTGGCAATGGTGGCAGAGGTGATAGTACAGTTTCTTTCTCCTGAAAAGCATAATGGATGATTCCTGTCCTAAAGAGACCCTCCTACTAGAATTCCCAGAGTGAAAGCAGTTCCTCTTCTTCCCAGTGCCTGACAAGGCTCGCAGGCTTGCAGGAGGGCACTGGGAATATGGGCAGCATCTGAATGGGGGTGCCTTGGGGGCAGCTTCATCCCAAAGGGTTATAAACTGAATATGCCTTATATGGTTATAAGCCGATGCCATCCCACTATGTATCATTCCTGTTTCTTTTCATCATAGGGACAACAGAGGTTTGATTTTTCTTCCTTTATTCATCATTTACGTATGCACTGAAAGCCAAGTTAAAATAATTTGCTAGATTCAACTTGGCCTGCCTAAAGCCTGGAAATTCTAGTGCTCTACCAGGACTGAACTCAAACAGGAACGTGGCCCCGAGCCCCTCTGGTACCAGCATGTGGGGAGCTCGGGCACCAGGAAGTTCTGTGCCTGATGTTTGAAAGCTGCAATACAAATATGTGCTGTTTGTTATATTTCACCAGCAGTTTTCAAAAATGTTACTTTTAATACCCAGCTAGTAAGAACATTTCCCCATTTCTCATTTCTGCCTCTGTGGGATTCAGCCGTGAGATTCAGCTCTTTCTTCTCTTAATTAGTCTTTGTTTGTCATGTTTGGATGTCCTTGAATGTGTCTCACGGCTGTTGCAGTGTCCCAGGGAGGGGTTGCCATTAGTGCAGTCTCTAAAACAGAAGGACCTGTGTTAGAGGATTGGGTTTAGAGGGTGTGGGGCAGGCTGTGCACTAAAGGTCAAGTGCCTTCTCCACAGGCCACCGCTTTCCCCGTGGTCTTCCTGTCTGACAAGACACCCCTCCCAGTGTCAGGGATTCCTGAGGATGGGTATCAGGCTACCACCCAGTCAGGTGGGCTGTGCTTTTGGAAGAGGGATTATCCTCCCTGTCTTGGCCAGCCTCTGGGCATTTTTGGGAACATCTGTTTCTGAGGCCATCAGTGCATTCTTATTAAAGAGGTTATTAAATAGAAGTATGAAAAAAGATTGTGCCAGGGTCAAAGGCAAGAGACTGGTGGGAGAATCAAGGAGACGTGTGTCTCCCAACACTGCAGCTTTCTGTTTGGCCGAGCCCTGTGCTGTGAACAGCGACCTGGGTTTCTGTGTTTATCAGAGGTGGCACAGCCTGCACTGAACTCCCCAGGGCCCAGCAAATGGGCAGAGTCCCCCGGGGCAGCTTCTTATCCTCCCCTGAACCCCACCTTCCTCTGAAGCTGGGATGCTAAGACCTCTTAGGGTGTTATGAAAACTAAATATGATAACATACTTATGTAAACTGCTCAACACGGCGTCTGACACACAGCAAGTACTTATTATCATCATTATTATTATTATTATCATTACAGATTGGAATCTCTGAGCCTCAGAACTGTCCTCAGTGGGTCTTGGTCATCATCGTGTGTTTACTGCTTTCTTTGTTCATTCAGTAATTCCAGGGAAAATCCACTTAGTGTTCACCATGGGCCGGGCGGCACACTGGGCGTTCTGGCCGTGTTTTCCTTTGTTCTCCCAGTAACCAGACTGCTTTGTGACTTGATGTGAAGTCACCTGGTGCAGGGTGGGGAGTTTTGTAGACCAAAAGTGAGAAAATGGGGGCTCTGCTTCCCACGGGGTGGCCTGGGCAGCTTATTTCCTCTGAACCTTGGCCCCTCTCCCATAAAATAAGAGGATTGGACCTTTGGGACTTTTGGAGCCAAAAGGGGCTCTCCTCCCTGGACAGCTTGCCGTCTTCCCCACTCATGTCCTCTGCGTGGGCTCTTGGCAAGCAGTTCGAAACAGAGGCCGACAGCAGCTGGACCTGGCGTCTGTGGCAGCTCCAGACAGTTCATGTTATCACTTCCAGGTTATACCTGTGGGCAGTTCTAGAAATATTGCCGACACCTGCTGTGTACTTGCCCAGAGTGTGGCGCCGGGCCGGGCATGGGGGAGCTGGGGATGTTAGTGTAGCGGGGAGCTCTGTCAGAGATGGATTGTTGTACAAAGCCCACGTGGAACGCCCTGCAGAGCATGCTGGGAGCGATGCAGGACCCATCTTCCTTCAGGAGGGTTTCCCGAGCTGGGGGACTTCTGGGATTTTCTTGAATGTTGGGAGGGAGAAAGCTTAATCTTCTGGGAATGGTTTTTACAAAGAAAGTGGGGAGGGGAGCTGGAGGAGAAAGAGAAGGTAGGACAGGCGGGGAGTGGGAAAAAAAATCCAGACAGCGACGCAATCAGAGTCGTAGCTGGCTGCCTGGCACACAGCCGTCTCCATGGACATTTGCTGGATGAGTGGACGAGGAAGGGATAATTCCAAGGAATAGACACGGTCTCAAGGGGAAGCTGCTCTTGAGCATGAATGGAGCCCAGCAAAGTGCCTGGGTCCTGACAGTGATCTAGTCTGGATTCCAGAAGAACAGTTGAGGCAGGCAGAACTGCAGAACTCAGTGCCTGATTTAGTGAATAATTTGTAGAGTCCCATGGGTTAAGAGTTTCTATTAAGCTATCTATGCTGCTAATAATTCAGCTAAAAGATGTGTTAGATACAGCATTTGGGGAAAATGGAGTACCCATCTGAGGGGATAATGACACTGTGAAAGCCATATTATTTCTACTACAGAGAACAATTTTAAGCCTGTGATAATAGATTAAGCTGCTAGAGTGATCATTTTGAACAAAGAGAGTGAGAATTATATAGCCAGCCTCAGACTGATTGGGACGGGTGAAGAGCAATAATTTAATCCTATCAATCCAGGACATGGATTACCTTTAATCACTGTCACACTACACCAGCTGAGGAAGGTCTCTGGACTTGAACTAAAGTCCAGCTTTTGCTACATTCCAGCTGTTTGATCTTTGATGAGTCACTGGAGTGCTAGGAGCTTCAGTGTCTCCATTTGTAAAAAGGGAACAGAGATGCCCAAACCATAAGACATTGTGTGTAAATAAATAATTGGGTTGAGGCGTAGGAGAATGTTCGATAAACTGCAAAGGGCTGGGTGGACATTGGGTTCCCTGGGAGCAGGAAAGGCAGTGCATGGTTTGCAGAAACCACATAAAAGCAGACAGAGTGTGGTCGTGTAACCCCTGAAATGCACAAAGGGGGGACACTCTTTGCAGAAAGCCTCATAAGCCCCTTCTGTGAAGCAGCCCACTCTCTCCTGCATCATCTGTGTGTGGGGTCCATGTGCTAGCTTTAAAGTGGGCCGTCTGTGCGGGTGTGAAGGCTCGGGAGAGTGTGAACGAGGCCTGCAGCAGATGAGCTTCAGGAACCCGGGCTGGTGGTTAGGTGCACTTTCCATGCTCGGCTGATGGAGCAGCAGCACACAGCCCCATACGCCTGCGCTGACTGAGAGGGCTGCTCTGCAGGACTGTGTGAAATACTCGTTGCCCACTGCCGCCATCATTTTTTCTGGTGAATTAAGCCCAAAAGATCATGTGGAAACTTTATTGTACCCTGATAATTAGCAGTGAATGAATTTAGTGGTAATTCCGTTGGACAAACCCTGGAGACTGAAAATGGAAAAACAAAACAAATGGAGAAAGGGTTATCTTTCAGTAGGCTCAATACAGAAAAGGTAACATGGGCAATAAATGTGAACACGGGGATCGGGAAGGAAGCATAGTGCTCAGCAAGTCTTCTCATGTTAGGCAAATTTTGATTCATCAAGTGCCACAGATTGGATGACATAGGGCCCTTCTCTGAAAACCTTCAGTGTCTTCCTTTGTATAATAAAGGCTGCGTCTCTCAGCTGATGATCAGAGCTCTTCAGGATCTGATTGCAAGCTTCATTTCAGGCCTCATCTGCCACTTCTCCCCCGACACTCCCTCTGTCAGTGACTTCTGCACAGCCTGCTCATGCGTCGTTTCACAAACATTCCTGAGCACCTCCCATGCAGAGGGGCACATGGTCTGGAGTAGGGGCAGGAGTCTCTGGCTCAGCCAGGATCGGAAGTGCCTGAGGAGGCCTGGGGAAGAAGTCGAGGAGGGAGACCCAGGAGTCCTCCAGGCTTTGGGGTGGGCAGAAGGAGAAGAGCAACGAACCACCCTGGAATCTGGGAGAGGGCTCAGAACAGAGCCCAGAGGGGGGATGGGAAGCAGCAAAGAGGGTGTCTCAGGAACAAAGCTGAGTCAGGCTCAGCAGTGCGGATGGTAAAGTGTTCTGGAAAGGTGAAGACGGAACTCTGCCCAGTGGGTTTGGTGACTGGGAGGTGGTGGGTGACCTTGACAGGGATGCAGGGCATACACCTGCTCTTTACTCAGTGTCTTCTCTCTGCCTGTGATGCCTTTTCCCACCACGGACCCTCTGTGGCCAATGCCGCCTTCCATGAAGCGGCCCCCAGGCCCTAATGCTACACGCTTATTTAGCACGTCATTGACCTTTGTTTCAGTTGGCTTCTTCTTGGTTTTCACCACATTTGTGGGCGGTGGCCATGTCCTGGTCATCTAGGGACCTCCCACTTCCTGCTGGGGCTGGCCCTGAGAACTCGTGTGTGCCCACAGCGCTGCCATGGGGCAGGAAGGTGCAGCCTCTGCTCATAAAGGGCCCAGCCAGGGCACGGTTCTCCTTACCCTCGGCAGTAATTTCTGCCCCTGTCAGTACTCCGGCGCTGTGGAGTTAGAGTTGTTAAAAGGACAGGAGTTTTTGACCAGTGGACTATTTCTGTCAGTGCATGCTTCCTCTTCAGCTTTGATGACAATCACTATGTCCTAAAAATGGTGTCACATCCCAGGGTATGTCCTAAAGCTCGTGTATTGGTTGGTCTCACAGTATTTATTGTGTCATCTGTTTACCTGCAGCGTGGTGGTCTTGTTTGCATGTGTAAGGCCCTGGGCATAGATCGCCCCCTGTCCCCTCACTTTTCCCTTTGTGTAGAATTCACTGATGGTTAAGAGGAGAAAAAATTTCTTGCATGTTCCCTCCCATTTTCCAGCCTCTCTCAGGTACTTTCTTTCAAAGTGAAATAAATCAATATTTACTTCTAAAGTCCTGGTTCATGGTAGTTCTCCCAGTTAAATTAAATTGAAACAAACAGTGAAAGAAGAAAAAAAGGTCTCAGTTCACTCTAAAAAAAACAAATCAGGCTAAATGTATGAATAGTTTCCACTCGGAACGGCTCTTCATCTCCTGGTGAATTCTATCAATCCAAATTAGAAGTTCCTTCCAATCTATAACAATGCAACCTCTGGAGCCACCCTGGAAGAGCCTTTTCCGTTTTTCTCTCTGAATTAAACGTGACCCACCTGTTAATACTGCCCTTCCCGCTCACAGCAGCCGGCATAATCACAGGGTCCGAATGAGACCCTCCAAGCTAGTTGGGCCCTCCCCAGAGAGGGGGCGGTCTCATGGCATGTCACAGATACGTGGGACAGGGAGTAGGAACTGCCCAATGCCAGATGCAGGCGGGAAGAGCAGTCAGAAGTGTGGGGAATGGGGCTGTGTGGAGGCCACCTAGGCACACCTGCTGCTCTCCTGGGAGTCTGCTCCCCTGTCTGCCTGGAACCCCTCCCCATGCTGCCTCCTGACCCACGACATCCCTGGCTACTCACCTGCCCTGCACTGGCCACCTCTGCTGGAGCCTCACAGCTCTGTGCAGCCCACAAGACTCTGAGCTCCTTGGGGGCTGTGGTTTTCCACCGTGTGGCCTAATGTGGCATCTGTTCCCGGTGGATCATCAGTCAGCAAATATTGAGTGTTTTCTGTGTACCAGGCATTGAGCTTGACCCTAAGGAAATAGCTGTGACAAGACAGACATGGTCCCTGCTGCCCTCGTGGAGCTTGCAGTCTGGTAGTAGCTAATAAAACGACAGTTCTGTTAAATGAATGAATAATTGCCATGCCATAATACCTTCCAGGTAGCAAGTGATGAGGACAGTGTTGTTAAGTGAATGAATGAAGGGATGGGAAGGACAGTGATGCTAGTAAGCACCCACTTTGCGTATAGAATCTCCTCTAATTCTCCCCTCATTCTCTGAAGTAGACATTTTAGTCCCTGTCTTACAGATGACAAAACTGAGGATTGTAGAGAAAAGTGTCTCACAGCTGCTAAATGGTGGAGCCAGTGTCAGTGCTGGGTTAGTGCAGGACAAAGCACGTGTCATTCGGACCCACCCTGAAATGAACGGGTCTCTCTGACATCTTCTGTAAATCCGAGCACTCTCTCATCCTCCAGCTACACAATTCCAGGCCCTTTTGCTTTCCCCGTGGATTTGTTTCTAACCCTTCACTCATCTTGACATCTCTGAGGTCCCAACTCTTTCTAAATCTTCCCCGTGTCTTTTGTTTCTCTTCTCAAGATCAAAGACAGTTGTTATGAAAAACAGCCCTGAGCTGACAGAGTCAGGGATGTGGGGCATTAACACCAGCCGGAATTTAGCCTTGCCTGGAGTCTGCCAGCTCAGAGCTATAGAGAAAGGCCTGGCCTGACAGTGCTCGGAGGGGCAGTGAGTTTCCACCAGCAGCCCCCTCCCCAGTAGCTACGGCATTAATGCTGAGGGCCAGAGGACGCCTGGGGAGTGTCTGCCCTTCCTGGTAGGATATAGACCTTCCTACAGAGTTGAGCTCCCAGAGAGCCCAGGATGGACCTAGTCCCTTTATCACTGCCAAATGGACTGGCTGTATATTTCCAGGAGCCCCCGCACTCTGCCCCAACACCATTGCAGTAAATAACTCCCGTGGTTCCTTCCACCCTCATTCTTTAAGTAACCCCCTTCTTTAGGAGGCACCAGGAGGCAGCTTAGTGTCAGGAAATGACCTTGGACTTTGGGTTTGAACTTAGATTCCACCATTTGCTACGGCTGGGGAACCCTGACCAGGTTGCTTTGCATCACTGAGCCTCACTCTTTTCATCTATTAAATGGGCATGAGAGCAAGCACCAAGCATTGTGGAGGGTTATATGCAGTGTGGACAAGCTCCCGGAGCGTACTAGTTGCTCCGTAAGCTGTAGTAATGCTGGACCTGGAAGTAGGCTTGTGTGACCTCTTTCTTGCCCTCTCACAGGTCACCGATGAGGAGCCCAGCTCCAACCACACGGTCATGATCCAGGAGACCCTCCAGCAAGCCTCCGTGGAGCTGGCCGAGCAGCACCACCTGGTGGTGTCCTCCGATGACGTGGAGGGTATCGAGACAGTGACCGTCTACACGCAGGGCGGGGAGGCCTCCGAGTTCATCGTCTACGTGCAGGAGGCCATGCAGCCCGTGGAGGGGCAGGCTGTGCAGCAGCCGGCCCCAGAGCTCTAGAGGACACACAGCAATGGACACCCACCATGCAGGGCTGCTGGGCTCTGCAGGCACCCAGGGCAGGGGGCTGCCCAGCCTGCCTGGCCCATGGAATGGCACTCTCCTCTCCCTCCTTGTCTGGCAGCCCAATGGGACATTCCTCGTCCTACTTTGGGGGACAAGGCAGTGGCAGCACCAGCAACACCCCCGTCCCCAGCACAGACACACACCCCAACCCTGTGCCATCTGCTTCTGTAAAGACTTCTGCACCAGCTCCCCGCACACACCCAAACTGTGCCCCCAAGACTCCCTGTCCCCACAGCCTCTTCCCCGAGTTACCCCAGCCCCTGGATGCCCACCTACCTAGGTGCCGAATCTCCATCTGGGACCGCTGTGCGGTCTGGTGAGAGGAGACAGCCATCACTTAGAAAGTGACCTTACTGTTGTGAATCACTGCCGGGGGTGTGTCGGGGGGTTGTCCTGGCTTTATCTGCAAAGCACCTGGGATCAAAGGAGGTAACCATGACTCGCCCCCATCACAGGGTCTCATCTTGCCATCATGGAATTTTTTGCCCTTAGAAAGAATGCACTTTTCACTCTTCACCTCCCGTTCTAAGGGGTCGAGTGGATGGAATAAAAGCATTTCCTGCCTGAGCACTTCGGTTCCTCTGTGAGATGGATGGCTTACGTTTCCCCTTCCCAAGTGGAAATCCTGGACTCGGGCCCCACCCAGAACCACCCCATCCAGACCCAGGCCCTTAAAACTCAGACCAGGGTGCTTTTTCCCCACTAAAGCATTTGGGTTTGCTTTGGAAACTTTGAGGTTAATGATCTTACCTTCTGTTTCCTGGCACCCAGCACTTGATTTGCTGCCAGCCGAGAAGTGGCAGTGCCCTCTTCTCCACTTTGTATTTGGGGGGAGCAGTGACCTGACAGCAGTCTTCACGACATGGTACTGTTGGACTAGGACTTCTGGTCTGGGTGCTCACCACAAATTCCGTACATTTTAAACTCTTGCTGTGCACACCAGTGTTATGGGGCGTCAAGTTGAGCACTGCTGTGCTCTGCCCAGCCCTGGGGTCTCTTACACGCTGCCGGAGGGGTAAGATTTGTTTCCTTAGAGCGCCCTTTCTGTCAGCGAGGTCTTGCGCAGGTGTATAAGCAGATCGAATGGTGGCCGCTCTGTTGGAGAGGGCAGAGGCTGACCAGTCCTCTCACCTCACCCCAGCAGGGCCTGAGGACACCTCTTGGGAGAGGCTTAAAAGCTGCTGCTCTGATACAAGTGGGAAAGTGACTTCTTGCCCTAGGCAAGGAAGGGAGGACCCTTCCCGCTTGGGACGAATTAGGGAGAGCATCACAGTGGAGAGGGGGGGCCTATGATCAGGGCCTTGGACACTAGATGGACTTTGCACTTGCAGGGATTGGCGGGGGCGGCAAGGATGGACGTGAGCCATGAGCATCTTCATCTGGCTGGGGGTAGCTCTAAAGGGAAGGGCGGAAAGACCCACTGGAAGCCAGAGCCTAGAAGAGCAGGCGTGTGAAACGGTGGGTGTTGATGTATGAACCATGGGGAGGCAGTGGCGTCTGAGAGACCCGGGGTGAGGAGGTCAGGGCGGTTCTGCCCTGCACATCCTGCCCCGCCTGGATGTGCAGACGCTGTGCATTTTATTCCCCCCACCCCCCAACTGGAAACGTGGAAACAGGAAGCTGAGGAATTGGTGTTTCAGGCTGACCTTGCCCTTGTGGGTATTTAGGAGGCCGGGACAGCAGGCCTTGTTCTCTACTGCTCTTTCCTGGGGTGCTGGTGCTGAGCTCAGGGGAAGCTTCTCTAAGCCACATGGTGCATCCAAGTGACTATAAGATGTAGCTTCTCGAAGCCCCTCCCCAGAGTCTCCCTCCTTGGCTGTTATTGATGGACACTTTTGGACCCAATTTGTATTTTGTGTCAGGCAAGGTGGAAGTTTGTGCTGAAAGGCTGAATGGACTCTACTTGTCTGTTTTATAATGTGTGTTAAGTACCTATTGTGTGCCAGATGCCATGGTAGGCTCTTTTATGGGCTTCACCGTGCTCGATCTTCCCATCCACCTGTGTCTTCCATAAGATTGAACCGCTGGCACTTCTATAGAGCTTACCCTATGCCAGGGTATGGATGTTCTCATCGTCAGAGCACCCCAGTGAATTAGGTGCTGTCATTAGAATTCTATTGATGGGGACTGTCAGCACAGAGAGAATAAGTAACTTGCTGAGGCTCCCACAGGAAGTGGCAGAACCAGGAATTGAGCCCAAGCAAGTTCTGCACTCATAACCAACGTGCCTTCTGCCAGCTCTTCTCTCCCTATTACAGCTGAGAAGATGGTGGCTCTGTAAGTACCCTGCCTTGGGGGACACTTGAGGCTGGAAAGGTATACATCTGGGACTTGAATGCAGGTATGAGGTTACCGCTCCCTCGGGTGCTTTTTGTGCCCTCTGTGCCATGCTGCCTCTTTGTCTGTCAGCCCTGACTCCAGGAAAGCAGAGCAGGCACGGGTAGGAGTCCCTCCAGGGAGCTGAAGCCCAGGGACCACGTTGCTGAGAGACAAGACAAGTGTGGGCAGAAGCCAGCACAAGGACAGGAGACCCAGGGCCGGGCCAGGGTCAGAGACAGAGTCTGGGCAGGAGAGAAGAGTCAGCTCAGGGTGCCCCTCAATGCCTGGGGCTGGGGAGGAAGCCAAGGGCAGCATGCAGCCGGCCTGGCTCTGGAAAGCCCCTGGCACCTCCCACAGGTGCCTCTTCAGCTTATCTGGCAGCAGCCCTGACACCCACCTTGTATCTGGGTGGGCTTTGCCTCTGTCATGTGGACTGGCCTCCCAGGTGCTCATCTGCTAGCAAAGGGGAAATGGCTTCACTTTGAATTAGGAGATGAAGCCCAGGCAAGACAGACCTGGCCTGACTCCACTGTCAGCAGTTGTGTCACTTTGGGAGACTAAGGTCACCTCCCCCCAATTAGTGCAATGGGGTTGGTAAAATAATAATAGCCACAAGGCACATGCAGCTTCCTGTGCATCAGGGGCTCTGCTAGGAGCTTTCTGTTGATTCTGCGCTGGATCCTCAGGACAGCACCGGGAGATATGGGTGTTCTCCCCTAGTGCACAGATGAAGAAGTTTGTCAAATAACCCCAGTGAGGAAGGATCCCCAGGATATGTCTATGATGTGCTTAGCAGTGTCTGGGGTGGAGAAGCAACTCTGGCCTCTGCTGATAGCATTTAAACTATTGGATGTGACCTTCCAACTTGGCCTTGCAAGAGCAAGTCTGAGCTGTGATAGTTGCTCTGAGTTTTGCATTTTTAAGGAGACAGTGACTCATTTCATAACCTGTATCTACAGAGCTAATTTAGGAAATTAAGTTTTCTTGTAGTTAGTACTTAAAATTCATTAGCTGTTGTCACTGATGATTTTTTCCTTATTCTTCAGTTCTATCTTTCAAGGCTGGAGAAAAAAGACCGCTTGATTCCAAATCCGTCTCCCCACTCCGCCCCTTTTAAAATTTCAAAATGAACTGTCCATCCTGCCCTTGGATGAAGTCCAGGTTTACATCAATCTCCCCCCAGTGCCAGTAGTTTGAAGTCGTAGTGGGAAGTCTTTGGGACGCAATTAAACAGGCCAATCTTTTGCTGGAGGGAAAAAGAAAGTGTGCCAGGAGGGAGACTTAATTTACCATGCATCACAGAATTTTCTAAGTAAATTATTTTCAAGTCAACTCAGCCCCTCTCTTAGCCATGATGGGGACACATTTGAGTTTGATTTTAAAAATTCTAATCTATCACTGTCACTATTCCTGCCGCAATTTAAGGCTTCGGTGGTTTGTGGTAGATAACAGTTGTTACACTTCCTGCAGGCTAAGAAGGCAGTGGTGGTTTGGTGTATTAACTATCACAAGGCAGACAAAAGGGGAGAGAAAGGGCCGTGTAGACAGAAGGCGGCTATGTTGAGCCAGAGGCCCCTGGGGGACCAGACTGGGTTGAGGGGCGCTGGCAGCCGTCCCCACTGGGTCCTTCCATTTGGCACCTCTTCCCCGAGCATCCAGAACTGGACCTCGGAGTCGTAGAGAGATGTCCCAGCCAGCAGCCCTGCCTTCAGGGGGCTTGTGATGGGCCAGGAGAAACTGGTAAGGGGACCAGTAGGACAGAACTGCCCGTGATCAATACTCAGGTCACACGCAGGCTACTCAGGTACTGATAGGGCATTTGGCCTGGAGGGAGGGTGCTCGGCTGGCTTCTGTCCCTTGTAGTCCACAGTGTAGTGACAGTAATAATCGGTAGAGTCCACCGAGCCCAGGGCCCTCTAGAAACCCGTCAGCTGGCAGTCTAAACAAGTGTGGGTGTGTTATGAGCGACTGGACCTTTGCTATGTCTGAGGTCAGAATCCCAGGTTGGAGCCATGGGTTCTCCGTGATGGGCTGGAAAGAGCACATGTTCTCTCTGCGCCTTAGACTTTTCATCTCTAAAATGGGGTTCACCTCCTCGCTGAATTGCTGCGACACATAGGTAAGATGATGCATGTCCATCTCCTGTCACTGCACAAGCATCCAGCCAGGCTTGACTATTATGATCTGTACGATCACTGTCACCGTTTTTATTCTATAATAACCCTGTCAGATGCACAAATGGCAGAATAGCTGGAGGGTGGTTACCATCCCAGAAGCCCCAGAGGCTGGGAGAGCCTAGAAGGGACTCCCCAGTGTGCAGTGACCAGGAAGGATGGAGAGCACGTGACATGAATGCAAAGCAGAGACAACAATACAAGGCCAGGACACCAGGGCCAGAGGGGCTTGAGGGCAACAGGATGGATCGTGCATTGCGTGGGGAGCCAGGAGCTGTGGGTCCTTTCCCTATCTCTGCCATGGACCTCCTAAGTAATGTTGGAGGTCTTGTGTATTGTCTGGGCCTCAGTTTCCCTGGCATACAGTGGAGGGGGTTGGGGTTGTGGGGTCTCTGAGGTCCCACACATTCAGTGTTGGTGTTATCCCTGGACAGTACCTGGGGAAGGAAGGCATCAGCTGGGTGGGGAGGAGCCTGGCCGGGGTGGTTGCTACAGGGTGAGGCTCCATTGCACAGCTCACCGGCTCTGCGACCTCAGGCAAACTCTTTAGCCTCGTTGAGCTTCAATGAGCTCATCCATGAGCAGAGATGTTCTTATCAGTCTGGAGGGTTAATGCAATATTCTACACCTTGTCGTTTAGGATATGTGGCACACAGTGTATACTCAATATTTAATAGCCGTTACTACCCTGTTTGCTCTAAGACAGTATTTTGTTTCTTCTAGCCCTTGGAGGATTCTTGATGGTGTCATGGGTTTCTACAGCCCCACAGGGGCTGGCAGACATGTTTTGTAAAGAGCCAGATAGATATTTTATGTTTTGTTGGCTGTGTGGTCACAACTGTGTTGCCACAACTATTTAGCTCTGGCATTGTAACATGAAAGCAGCCAGAGATCATGTGTAAATGAATAAGTGTGTTTGTGTTTCAATAAAAATTTACTTACAAAAATAGGTGGTGGGTCAGATTTGGCCCACAGACCATAGTTTACTTGACCCACTGTTCTAAATGCTTGGGTCTACAGGGCCAGAGTCATAGAAACTGCAAACGTATTTATGTTTTATTTTATTTCCAGCCACCAAGCACTTTTACACTGATAGGTGAATTTAATCTGCACAAATAGCATGCCACTTTAAAGAAGAATAATCTGGGATTACTGGTTGAAGATTATATCCCTTTCTGCTATGATGGAGGGGACATAGGAGGAGATAGAGGTGGCCACCATCTGATTCTGCCCCAATTCCTCGTGTGACCCTGAGGGCACCCCTCTTCTCTCTGGGCCTCAAATTCCTGCAGTAGAAAGGGACTCGGGGGTGTGGAGTCATCTGTTAGCTCCTTTCTATTCTGATATTCTAGACCAGTCTCAGGAAAACAACTACCATCGGATCAGCTTTAGTGGCTTCTAATTCTTTTAAAGCTGCTCTGAGGAAATGAGACATTAAAAGGGGGAAGATCCTTTAATTAAATTGCTGGGAAATTAGAAGGATTGAGTGATTGAAACAGAGGGTGAGGCTGGGCAGAGGCATTCTCTGCAGATTAATTAAGACACTGCTCTGCTCCCTGCCCTCCGTGACTGCCGACACCAGCGGTCTGACCCCCAGGAGCATTAGCAAACCCTGCCCTGGGGTGGGAGATTCTTGCCTCCCTGCAGCAGCCACTCCCCGTGGGGTCCCCTTCCTTTCCTCTCACTCTAAGCCACCCCCCTGTTGCTGCTGCACCAAGAGCTGATGGATGTTCCCGTGAAGGACCAATCTTAATTAAGTTGGATGCTCTTTCTCAGGCTTGCGAAAGCAATTAATACTTCCCGCCCCAGCCAAGGAGTGGGGCTTCCGTTTGGTTCAGCTGCCCCCTGGAGAGGCTGTGGAAATGTCCTCCTAAAATTGAGGCTCTATGTTGCTAATTCCGAGCTCCACAAACCCCACACCCCCATACCCCAATAGATCCACTCAACCCAGCTCCCGTCAGAGTGGAATGTGGATTTTGACCCAGGCTTTGGGATTCAATTAAAACCAGGAGTGTGCTCCCCATGGGCTGTATCTTCCCCATTCTCTACAGCCTTTCTCCTCCTGGAAGTCCTTCCTCACTCTGGTCTCAGGATGGCTCTCTTGTCCCAGTCTGTGGCATCACAGCCTCCACACAGAGCACCTGGATTTTGTCCTCTCCTGGCTGTGCAGTGATTGCTTCCATCAGGTGAGACATGCTGTCAGCTTCTCCAAATGTGGATGGAATATTCTACTTATTGTGTTCCCCAGTGAGCCTAGAATATTCAGTCTATTTTTTTTTATTAACATACCGAGTGTTTTTTGAGAACGCACTCTGTCTTGGGACCTGGGCTTCTAGAAGACAAACATGACTCTACCCACATCCTCACCCAGCCTCCCTGTCTGGCAAGGCAGGCAGATTGCTGGGAATTGACAAAACCAAGTGATAAATAAAGGTGCTTCCGAGGGCTGTGGGCATGCTGAGGAGGGAGCCCCATCCGGCCTGCAGGGGCAGGTAAGGCTTCCTTGGGGTGCTGGGCATTCCAACACCAGGTGTGCCAAGTCGTCCAGGTTTAGCAGATGAAGGGCATGGCATGTGCAGGGGCCTAGAGGCCAGCAAGGGCATGTCATAGCAGGGACAGGGAGAAGGAAGAAAATGCCTGCGTGAGGAAGCAAGAAAGAAGTCAGATCAGGTAAGGCGCATAGAGAAAGAGGAAAAGGGGAGAATGGGGAGCATCTTTGAAGGTCTAGAGTGACCACAGGGTTTGGTGTCCCCCAGCTGGGGCAGCTATGAATAGAGCACAACCCGAGTCTCACCCCTTCCCTGCATTTGGCTCCCTAAACACCCACTGACACAGCCCGCCTCTCTGCTGTGACTCGAGTGGACTCGGGCAGAGCCATAAGGCAGAGCTGCTCAGGGTCCCTGGGGCGAGGTCCGGTAAACCACTTGCTGGGAGGAAGAGCCGGCATGTAAATTGCCTTCACCATCCTGCACGCTGTGGGGTCCCCAAATTTCTGTGAGTTTGTTTCGTATTAAGGTTTTCTCAATGAAGGAAGCAGGGAAGCAGTGTACTAATGTGCTGTTAATTTGTTGTCACCAAGTCCTCGTGTCTGCACAGCCGGTGCTTCATAGGCAAGTCAGTGACTTTCAGCCTGCCTCAGTCCTCTCAGGCAGGGTTGGCGGGTGGGCGCAGACCCCGGGGCCTCACTCACACTGTCCCCTCCACCCGGAACACTCCCACAACCCTCCTCTTTCCTGCCCCGTCCTCGGTTCTCAGTGATCCCAGCACTGGGATCCTGTGAGTTCCAAGAGCATCGCCACCGTAGGACTCTACCTTGAATTATCAAATATAATGGCCTTTTTTTCAGTGTTTGTTAATGTTTAATTTCACAAGCAATCCATGAAAACCTTGTCACTGTAAACAATGTAACCTTGGAGGTAAAGCTCGGCTTTCCCTTGACCACCTTCCAGAACAGTCCTGGGCTCCTCCCACGAGGCATCTGCTGGATGTAGTTTACTCTTTATTGTGCATTCATTCATTTAATAAGTGTTTATGGAGGACCTACTGTGTGCCAGCATCGGTCTATGAACTGGGGACATGGCATTGTATACAACTCAAAGGGCTCGCAGACTGAGCCTGCACGTGCACATGCAAATGAGAGTAAAATTCATTAGCTGCTGTTCGCGTTCTTTTGAAAAGTAAAGCGAGTAAGAGGGAGAAGCCACAGGCGATGAAGCGTTATTTCAGACAGAGCGGGCAGAGCGCTGCCCAGGAGGCCTTCAGCAGAGCCTGCCCTGTCTGAGGCTGTGGGCAGGCGCCGAGGCAGGCAGGGCCCCAGCCTGTTCAGGGGCTGCGGGAGGCAGTGTGGCTGCACACGCTGAGGTGCAGGGGGAGTAGCTGGCGAGTGGATGGGAGAGACCGTGCGTGCAGGCCATGGGGAGACTGGCTCTCAGTGAGCTGGGAAGCCCTTGGGTTGAGAATGAGGAAAGGCCTGAGCTGACTTATGTTTTGAAAGGATCGCTTGGCAGCTGTGTGGCAAATGGGCTTCTTTTCAATGCATTTTTATGCCTATATGTTTTATATGTACATATATAAATATAAATACACACATAATCTTTGTGTCTTCTTTTTCAAGCATAAACATTGTCACTCTGTGTTGCTCAGCAACCTGCTTTTGCACAGCCCTACATTTGAGAGAACTTTTTGCATTGCACATTGGGATCTACCTCATTCTTTTTATTTTATTTATACACACACACACACACACACACACACACACACACACACACACACAGAGTTGGCGTCTCACTCTGTCGCCAGGCTGGAGTGCAATGGTGCAATCTCAGCTCACTACAGCCTCAAACTCCTGGGCTCAAGTCATCCTCCCACCTCAGCCTCCCGAGTAGCTGGGACTACAAGCATGCACCACCATGCCTGGCTTTTCTTTTCTGTAGAGATGGGGGTCTCACTATGTTGCCCTGGCTGGTCTCAAAATTCTGGCCTTAAGTGATCCTCCTACCTCATTCTTGTTAACCTGTTGCATAGTCTTCCACAGCATGATTCCTTGGAGTTTAGTTAACCATTCCCCTACTGCTGGATCTATATTGAGTTGTTCCTTTTTTAAAAAACTACTATGAACGATGGAGTTTCTCCCCCCGAGAGGGCCTTGCCTGTGGAGGGAAGTGGCCAACAGGCATTGCGTCGCCTTGTTGCTTCAAGTCCATTGTGCAGCGGAGCTCTAGGGCCAGGGATGATGCCCGTGTGCTGATGCAGAGAACCCAGGCAGCTCTGTGCACGCAGCCTAGCTCTTCTCCACCAAATCAGGCTTGACATCAAACCCAATCAAGAATAGATCGTGCTCTATGTTGATGACTTAAAGAATATCACAGTGGATGGGAAGGGCCTTTGAAGTCCCCCACACCAAACCCACATTTCCCAGGGAGGTGGTGTCCTGCCCAGGGCCACCAATGAGTTAGTGGCAAAGCCAGATCAGGAAACTGGCCATGGCGGCGTTGGCTCTGCCACCCGAGTCAGCACACAAGGCAGGTCCCTTCAGGTGGTCCCTTCCGACACTTGGGTGGTTTTCTCAAGCACATGTACTGATCAGTGCTCTGCAGAATACTCCAGGGGGGTGTGTTACTTTTCTCTTGCTGCTGTTAACGAATTACCACCAACAATGGCGTATGCAACACAAACGTATCGTCTTACAGTTCTATAGGCTGGGAGTCTGGCACAGGTCTCCCTGGGCCAAAACTGGGGAGTCAACAGGCTGTGCTGCCTTCTGGAGGCTCTCGGGAGGAATCTATTTACTGCTCACCCAGGTTCTTGGCAGAATTCAGTCACCTGTGCCACCCTCATCTGCGGGCTGGCTGTGAACTGCAGGCCCTTCCCAGCTCCTGCAGGTGGCGCACTCCTGCCCAGGCCCCTCCTCCGTGCTCACAGCCAGCTGTGGCGGGAGGAGCCCTCCTCACGCTTCAGTCTCTCCTTCCTCTCGGCCTGCTGAGGTCAGACAACCCAGGATCCTCTCCCTGTTTTAAGGTCAGCTGATTAGTAACCTTAATTCCACCTGCAACTTTAATATTCTTTTGCCATGTGAAGTTAAGTTACCTATTCATGGGTTTCGGGGATGAGGACGTGTCCGTCTCTGGGGGCCACCTTCCACATCCCACAGGGGCTCTCTGCAGATCAACGGGCTTCTCTCGCCGGACAGCCTCCTCTTCTCTGGCGTTCTAGCCTGCGAATGCTTCTGTGCCCTCAGCCCATCTCCTCAACTCGGCCTTCGGGTTCTGCCTGGGCTCCCCGCCCTCCGCTGTGGCCTGGAAACACACGTGCACACACAAAACGCTCACCCCCACACCACACACACCACACACAAAATGCGTGCACTCCACACACATACACCACACACACCACATACAACATACCGCACATACTATAAACCCCCACACGCACCACACACCACAAACACCATATACATACACCCCACAAAACATCCCATCCCCACACCACACATACCACAAACACCGCACATACATCCCCCACAAAACACTGCAACCTCCACATACCACGACACCACAAAAACCACACACACACACCACCACACAATGCAAACACCACACCACACACACCCCAAACCCTGCATATAATACACCGCACACATGCACACATGCGCACACAGGCACACGCAGGAGCAAGGGAGAACCCTGCCTAGTCCCCAGGGGCAGCCCACACCCAGGGCCAGTTAATTACGTCTCTCTTGCTGGCCTATTTATCATCTTCCCCCAGTGCTTGGGCCCCAAATGAAGAAGATTCCAGGAAGCTTTGAAATGTTCCAAACACAGAAGCCTCGTATTCACATACTTTGAAGATTAGAACAAGTTTTAATTCTCCTCCCCCCAACCCTGGCTTTTGAATTATTTTTTAATTGTTCCTTTAAAAATGCTCTGCACTCCGTGATTTTGAAGAGCAGCACAGGCTCATTGTGAGAGCTGCCATTCATTCAGCTCTCGCTCTGTGCCGGGATGTGATAAGCAGTTTACCTGAGCTTCCTCACGTCCCCATGACAGCCCAGGAGGGAGGCGTGATTGCAATCCCATTTTATACAAGAGAGAGGGGACCCAGGGAGGCCAGGGGATGGCGCAGATCAGTGTAGATTGTGGGCCCAGGGTCAGTCCAGGCTATCCGACCCAGAGTCCGTGTTTGTAAGCCTCAGGCAGTAATGCCTCCTATACATTGTGGGTAATTTGGAAAATACAGGAAAGAACAAAGAAAATACAAACTTCTAGAGAATTCTACTGTTTACATTTTTGGTGGATCTATTTTTCAATATATTGATATAAGAATATACATATATTTTATTTCGTAGAGTGGGTTTACATTATCTATATTTTTGTATACAGCTCTTTTTCATGAAGTGGCTCCTTTTCAAAGACTTAAAACCTTGGGAGAAGGAGGCCAGACACAGTGGCTCACACCTGTAATCCTAATGCTTAAGGAGGCTGAGGCAGAAGGATCACTTGAGGACAGGAGTTTGAGGCTACAGTGAGCTGTGATCACACCATTGCACTCCAGTCTGGGCGACAGAGTAAGATTCTGTCTCAAGAATAACAATAATAATAATAAAATAAATAAATTTTTAAAAACCTAGGGAGGAGGAAAGAGGAAATGAGGAAGGAACCGCAGAGGAGTCTGTCTGTAAGTCAGGGAGGCAGTTGAGCTGAGAGAGGCTTGCAAGCTAGTGGTGCAGTAGCCTTTCTGGACCAGGACTGAGAATGAACCAGAAATGTTTTAGGGGAAAAAGGAAGTGGTTTGTTCTCTGAGGGCAGGGCAGCCTGAGGACAATGGGAGGAGGATAAATCACCACATTGTAGCCTATTTGATTTCGGGTGGGTGGAAGGAAAAACCTGACGGGAGATGTCAGCATTTGTCACGAGCATGTCAGGCGCTGCATGATGTGACAAGCAGGCGCCTCTGGTCCCAGGCGGAGAGAAGGACAGCGGTCCCCCAAAGGGCAGGAAGCAGGTGGTGGAGGCTGGGGGCGGGCGCTGAAGACGGCTCTGACTCTCTCGTCATTTAGCTACCGCATGAATTATTAATGGGTGGCTGTAAAACACACACACAGAGCCGAGCATCATTTTGCCATCATTCAGCTCCGTACTGTTTTCTGTGCTGTGATGATAGAAGGTCCATTTGATCAGGCGTAGGAGTGGCACCAAGATGACTGCCACTTCACCTTAATAATCTCTAAAGATGACACAATGCCATCTGTGTCAGGCTTTTAGCAGTCCTCGGTGCTCTGATGTAAAAAGTTGGCCCCTTCCCCGGCAGCTCATTCCTTTTCCCGATTTTCCTCTTTTCCCTCAGGCATTCTCTCTGTCTGAACAAAAGGTCTTGCCCCATCACTGTCTGGGGTGCCTGCCCCCTGCAGCTCCCAAGCCAGCCACCCCACAGCTGCAGGCACTGTCATCGGACACCCATGTAGGCAGCTGCCTCTGGGAGGAGTGCTCTGAAGCCTGGATGCAGCACCTGGACGCATTCTGCACCATGGGTTGGAGTTACGTCCCACAGAACCAGGGAAGGCTCCATGGAGAAATGCACATTGTTCCATGGACCAAATCACCATTTCACCTAAACTTTATCCCTCTGGCAGGTGCTTAGGAGACTGAGACTTTAAAAGGGAAACTTTCAGCTTCTGATCTTCCATTCACAGAATCAGTCCTAAATGCTTGAGAACTTTCTGGAATATTTGCCTATAGAACAGCCTGTGCCCCTACCTTTGTTCTTTCTGGCAGTGTTCGAAAAAAAGTCTCTCATAAGGAGTGTGCAACCTAGATCCCTCACACGCGTGGTTTACAGTAGAGTTCGTGCTCCTGTGCTAATCCAATACCACCGCTGATCTGACAGGAGGTGGAGCTCAGGCAGTGATGAGAGTGATGGGGAGCAGCTGTAAATACAGATGAAGCTTTTCTCCCCTGCTTGCCACTCACCTCCTGCTGTGTGGCCCGGTTCCTACCAAGCCACGGACCAGTACAGGTCTGCAGCACGGGGTTTGCAGACCACAGGCTTAGGGGATCCAGCTCTTCTTCCTACTCTCATTTCTTACCTCTTTCCCATTTGCTCACCAACCTCCAGCCACTCTGGCCTCCTTTCTGTTTCTGGAATATTCCAAGCCCTCCCCTGCTTCTGTCATTCCCTCTGTCTGGAATGTCTTCCCTTCCTGTGCTTTTTGCAAGACCCCCTCATTCTCATCCTCAGTGTCACCCTCAGAGAGGCCTTTCCTGGCCACCCATCTGAGCAGCCCCCACCCAGCCTGGGTGATAGCTTTCACACAGTTTACATTCTTCGTTACATGTATCACACCTGGTAGCATCCCATTCATTCATTATCTGTGAGCTCCATGAGGGCAGGAACTTTGTTTAGGTCGCTTCTGTATCTGTCTGCAGTCCCTGGCCCTGAGACAAGCCTAATAGACCTTCAGTTAATATTTGATGAATTAGCAAGTGAGTGAGTGAATCCTTCAGATTTGGGACTGACAGCACACCCCTTCCTTACAGGAGGGAAGATGGGGCATGACAGTGTGGCTTCAGTTCTGGAAGCCCCAGGGCTGGCACCTTGCAGTCATTCTTGGCCATTTCCACATGCCGCCCAGGGCTGATCCCAGGGATTCTGCAAGGGTTCCCTAAAGCCTCTCCCACGGAACGTCCTTAATACATTAGCACTCTTGGTTTAAAAAAAAAGGAAAAGGTATTTATGTGCAAAGCAACTTATCTCTGTAGCAGTTGCAGATAAATCTTCTAATTTATGGGTAAGCTGACACCTTCCAAGAGCCAAAATCAATGTGTGTCACCGTAAATCCACTGGGCCTCAGCATCCACTCACACCAGCCGATTGATGGACTTTTCTTTTGCTCTGGGCCTGGCTGGTGGACAGCTGGGGGCAATCCTGGTGGCTTATGAAAGCCTCCTTCTGGCCAGGTCCCATGTCCCCACCACAGTTCTTCCCACCTCCCAGGTGCCATATTGGCTCCAGGGGCCACTTGGCAGAGCCCCTCCTGCCTGCCTGTCAGTACTCAACTCATCCTTCCAAGCCCAGCTCAGATGCCACCAGCTCTTGACACCTTCTTGGAGTTGCCCACTTGGAATTAACCTCTTCTTTCTGTTGCCCTGGGATGTGTCTGGGAAATGCCACCATGACAACCAGCTTCAAACGGTAATGAGGTATGGACCTGCCACTTCCAAAAGATGATAGCACTGTGAGCAGGGCTTTCCAACCCGCCAGCACGGGAGCCGCTGTGTACCATTCATTCATTCACTGAGCACCTATGGTGTGCCACTCACTGTGCTTTGGGTCCCATGATGGATAAGACACAGCTCCAGTCCTGGAGGTACTCACAGTCTAACCGATCTAATCAGGAAGACTAATAAGAAATTAGATGTCACAAGTGCTCTGAGGTGGGGTGGAGTGGGGGCTGTGGGGACACAGGGGCAGTGCACCTGGATCAGACTAAGAGATTGGGTGCATGTCCCCGAGAGGCTGTGGTTGTACTGAGCTCTGAAGATGACTGGGAGTTGGTCACATGAACAGGTGGGGAGAGAGGGCAGCCCCAGGCTGGTTGGGAGGGATGGAGAGTCATTCAGGCCACCTTCAGGAAAGGTGGGATGAGAGAAGGATGTATGAGGCCTGGAGTAGGATGGGAAGCTCAGCTGGCTGTCTCTGCCTCCCTTTTCCTCGTGGGCCATGTGGTCTTGCCCCAGCAGCCTGTCTGCTTCCTTCTTCTGACCCTGCTTGCCTGACTGGACTGATCTCCCCCAGTCAGCACCTCCTGTCTGGAATTCGAGGCTTCTGCTTACTTTTTATTTTCTGCTTCCTCATAACCTCAGTGTATACAGGGCTTAGCACAGCCTCTCTGATCATGAGCTTTGAGCTGGGCATTGCCAGAGATGAGTTCCTTGTCCTGTGCACAGAGCAAGTCAATGGCCACAAACCCCAGCTAAGAACCCTGGGCTCCAACTGCTCTCCGAGCTACACGTTGGCTTCCTTTAGGTCCTGAAGCCCTTTTCTTTCCAATATTCCTCATGAAAATGCAGTTATTTCTGAAGCATGGGATGGCTGGTTTTTTCAAATCATCTAATACCGTAGGACAGGATCAGTAGTCAGGAGCCGAGAGCCCCTTGGGCCCCTGGGACTACTTCATTTCACCCTGTCTCAGGTTGGGTTTCCTAGAAGCAGAGCCTAAGGCAGGGGTTCAGGTATATGGGACTTAAAGAGGGTGTCTTTTCACGAAAAACCTGTGTGGGGTAAAGAGGGTGGGATAGTGTTCTAGTTACTTTTGTGTCTTTGCTGGGCTCTGGTGCCCATTTATTCAATTACACACTAATCTGGGTTTTGCTGTGAAGGTATTTTGTAGATGTGGTTAACACTGACCGTGAGTTGACTTTAAATAAGAATTATTCCTGATAATCTGGATGGGATGTCATCCAATCAATGAAAGACCTTAAGAGCAAAACTGAGGTTTCCCTGAGGAGGGAAGAGATACCACTATGAGTGGCGGCATCACCTCCTTCCTGAGCATCTGCAGATGTGGAATTTCCAGGCTCCACAAACACGTAAGCCACTGTTTGGAAAACCCTGGAAACCCCGACTACTATGGGTAAGGTAGAGGAAGAAGGGGAGAGTTGAAAGTCTGGCTGGGGCCTGATCCACAGAGGGTCTCTGGGGGACAAATCACTGCACAGAGTCATCCCCTGCTGAGACAAGGGGCGGCTTTTGTGTGCCCATCTCAGCCAGTATCTAGCCTCCTGGGCATGTGTGTGCGCTCTCAGTCATCCCAGGCTAGACGGCTCCTGCAGGGTGGAATTCTCCACAGCCCTTGAAGCTGGGGGTTGGGTGCACCTGTGGTGAGAGGGAGCCAGCTGGGCCCTAACCTGTCCCCCCTTCTTACCCCAGAGGTTCTGGGGGGATAGAAATTGTCACTCTGACTTCACAGATAAGGAGCCTGAGGGATGCAGGCAGAATCTAAACTCAGGTCTGATACCAGAGCCAGGCATCTCTTCAGGAGGCCGGAATGAGACGGAACTCAGCCCACTGAGCCCACCCAGCCACCCTCCTGCCCTCCCCTCTTTAACCTGCTGCCCAGGGCTGAGCCTGGGCAGTTGTGGCACAGCCCTGACCACCTGACTAGCCTTGAAGCCCCATTTCCTGAGAGCAGACCCTGCCCCCTGCAAACTGGGGTGCCTCTGAGTTGCCATTGTAACCTCATCCCCTAGTCTAGAGCCCTGCCTCAATATGTGTTTGTTGAATGAATGAATGAAACCAGTTACAAGGCATGGCTTCTAGAATTGCTACAGCATGGGGTGCTGCTTGCCACGTCAACCATTCTGGGATATCAGCTTCTGTGTGACTGCAGCTCAAGTTTTCCAGGCTCCTTGGACACTAAAACTTGTGTATCTGGCTGTCTTTAGGGGCTGGCCTTAAACTAGAGCCAGTGAATTCAGTTCCAGTCTCTTGCCTTCCCCAGACACTCGCCGCTGAAGTTCCAGCCTGCCCCAGGGCCGTCTGAGGGAGCTATACGGTGGGTACCCAGGAGGGCTGGGGACAGCTGTGTTGATCATGATTTCATTGCTCACAGGACATCAGGGATATGTTCTCTTCCGATATGCCAGTGAGAAGCAGCCCATACCCAACACCACTCAAGGTCTTATACATCCCAGTTTGTCTGGGACAGTATCACTTCAGGCCTGTTTCTCCAGCATAATTATTGTGAGAATCCCCTTCACTCTCATAAGTGCCCTGTTTCAGATGATAAATTATACACTCATCTATTTATATCCCAATATACTAGGACACTTTCCTTTTGAAAACGTATCTTCTATTTCTCAGAGGCTCCAAACTGCAGCATTCCTTCATTGCCTCTCCCAAGCTTGCTCAAGGTCTGTGAACTTTCCCAGAGTTCATAAATACATTGGAATTATGGCAACTTCTTGGGGGTGGGGAGATGATTTCCCAACCTGGCATACAATTCTCCCCGGTCTTTTGATCTCTGGCTTTCATGACGAGCCTCCACAGACACTTCCTGCGGCACCAGACCCAACAACAGTCAATAAGCCATTGATTAGAGCCATGTTACAGCTGTACAAATCAGTCCCGGAGATCCTAACATTTGTTGTTTAATTTAATTCAGCAAACATTGATTGAGTGCTTGGCTTAATCAAACACTAGATGACTCCCGTGGTCCTTTTCCAACTTTGAGATCTTTTGCTTAGATGAATTTAAGCTGCCATCAGAGAAAGAGCTTTGGCTCTATTAATCCATTCATCAGTTACCTATTGCTGAAAGTTTGTTTCTAGTAATTATGAAGTCATTTGCACTGAACCCACTCTGCTACCAATAACGATTATAATTGATCCTTAAACAATACAGGTGTGCTGTCCCCTGCACAGTCAAAAATCTGAAAATAACTTTGACTCTCCGAAAACTTAAGTACTAATATCCTACTGCTGATCAGAAGCCTTATCGATAACATAAATAGTGGATTAACTCACATTTTGTATGTCATATGTATTATATGCCGTATTCTTACGATAATAAGTAAGCCAGAGAAAAGACAATGTTGTTAAGGAAGTCATAAGGAAGATAAAATATATTTATGGTTTATTAAGTAGAAGTGGATCATTATAAAAGTCTTCATCCTAGTCTTCTTCGCATTGAATAGCTGAGGAGGAGGAGAAAGAGGAGGGGTTGTTCTTGGTGTCTCAGGTGTGGCAGAGGTACAGGAGGTGGAAGGAGAGGCAGGAGAGGCAGGCACACTCAGTGTATCTTCATGGAAATACATCGTAATGTCTGAATTTTTAAACTTTTTCCTCTC
Source organism: Propithecus coquereli (assembly GCF_000956105.1). Lineage (NCBI taxonomy): Eukaryota > Metazoa > Chordata > Mammalia > Primates > Indriidae > Propithecus > Propithecus coquereli. The sequence continues at coordinate 3,788,508 of NW_012148396.1, read as the reverse complement.
TCTAAAAGTGTTTCTGTATGGTAGCAATCCTTCTGGCACCATGCCTTTAGTTTCAGTGCACGTATCATGGAAGGATCTATGTTGTAAAAGAAAATAAAAGCAGTCTTGAGTAATGAGAACTCTTCTGCCAGATTGTCTAATTCCAGTTTGTTTTCTGGCACTGTCTCTTCTATATCTTCTTCCACACTTTGGCACTGGTTCAGACTCATTTGTCTCCATCAGGTCATCTTCTGTTAATTCCTCTGGTGTGGCATCCATCAGCCCTTAAATTTCTCTAAGATCCAGTCTTGGAACCCTTCGCCCCTCACCTCTTTTTCCACATCCACAATCATTTTTGCAATTTCCTTGATTGCTCTGTTGTAAATCCTGTGAAGTCATGCAGAACATCTGGACGTAGTTTTCTCCAGCAAGAATTTGTTTGGGGCTTGATGGCTTTCACAGCTTTTTCTGTAACAATGATGACATCTTCATTGGTGTCCTCCTTCAAGACTTTCATGGGGGTCTCCATTGGGGTTCTCTTCCATAGCAATCACAATCCCTTCCATGGATTACCCTGAGCCTTAACAGTCCTTATGACCCCCTGATCTAGAGCCTGGATTAGATAGATCAGGTTTATGGGCAAGAAGACCACTTCACTGCCTTTGATGTGGAACTCATGGGGTCCTGGGTGGCCAGGGGCATTGTCTGATATCAAAAGAATTTGAAAAGGCAATCCCTTACTGGCAAGGTACTTCCTGACTTCAGGGACAAAGCATCGATGGGACGAATCCAGAAAATGGATTCTTGATGTTCAGTCCTTCTTGTTGTGAACCAAAAGACTGGCAGCTGGGGTTTATATTTTCTCTTTAAGGCTCAGGGGTTAGCACCTTTATAGATAAGGGCAGTCCTGTTCTTAAACCCCCACTACATTTGCACAAAACAGTACAGTTAGCCTATCCCTTCCTGCTTTAAATGCTTGTGCTCATTTCTCTCCCTTAGTAAATGTCCTTTGTGGCATTTTTTTCTCCAGAATAGGGCACTATCTTCAGGCAGATATCCTTTCTTTTCAATGATTTTCTTAATGGCATCTAGGAACTCATCTGCTGCCCCTTGGTCAGCAGAAGCTGCTTTTCCTGTTATCTTGACATTTCTTAAGCCAAAGCACTTTCTAAAATTATCAAACCATCCTTTGCTGGCATTAAATTTTTCAGTTTTAAATCCTTCACCTTCCTTTTGCTTTAAGTTGTCATATTATGATTTCACTATTTCTTGAATCATTTTACAGTCTATAGGTATGCCTTTCTTATAGCAATCATGTACCTACATAAAAGCTGCATTTTCAATATGAGATAAGGTATTTCACAAAAAGTAAAAGATATTTGTGCCACTGTTATAGCTGCAGCAAAGGCTTCACAAATTTCCTTTTATCTTTTTATCATGGTCCTGACACTGGATTCATTTATCTCGAAATGACAGGCAACTAGAGCTGTAGACTTCAATTTATGGTATATATCAAGCTATTCAACTTTTTCTTGTAATGCCATGACTTTTCTCTGTTTCTTCGCAGCACTTCCAACATATCTAGTGACACTTTTTAGAGGTCCCATGGTGTTATTCAAGGTTTATGGTATTGCACTAAAAAACACATGCAATAAAAAATACATGAGAACCATTGAGACATCAATCTTTACTGTGATATGCAAGTTACTGGAGAGACAAACAGATCATTATGATCACATGACAACACTTGAAACACCTGAGCTAACCAAAATAACAACAGGAGGTGGCTACAAAATTATTATGGCAGTATAGTATGAACTAGAGTTAATTTATACAATTTTGACTTAATATTGCATCTTTACATTTGTTTACATTTCTTATATTTTTCTCAAATGGTGCCATGTACAGTCTATAAATGTGTGTAAGTTTTTATAAATTTTAACTTTTTGTAATAGATTTGTGTACATTTTATGGTAGTAAATGATAAGGAGACTAGTACCTACATATATTTTATATATTCATGATTTCTCCAGCATAATTATTGTGAGAATCCCCTTCACTCTCATAAGTGCCCTGTTTCAGATGATAAATTATGCACTCATCTATTTATATCCCAATATACTAGGACA
>NW_012148396.1:3780375-3782631 GCF_000956105.1 Propithecus coquereli | reverse complement strand
GGTGATATAGCACCTCTTGTATACTCCTGGATAGAGCTGGAATGCATTCTACTAAGTGAGGTATCCCAAGAATGGAAAGACAAGCATCACATGTACTCACCATCAGATTGGTATTAACTAATCAACACATAAGTACACATATAAGAATAACATCTATAGGGTGTTGGGCAGGGGGGAGGGGGATGGGGGCGGAGGGAGGAGGGGACGGGTATATGCATACACAAAGAGTGCAATGTGCACCACCCGAAGGATGGACATATTTGAAACTCAGACTAGGGGGGTAGGGGGCCAAGGGCAACATATGTAACCTAAACGTCTGTACCCCTATAATATGCTGAAATAAAAAAAAAAAGAGAAAAGAATCTCCAAAAAATTTTTCTAATATGTTTATTTTAAAAAAAATGCATGTATAAGTGAATATACATAATTCAAACCTGTATTTGTTCAAGGGTCAACTGTATAAACTCTGGACAAAATATTTTTAAGAAACTATATGGAGGCCTTAAAGAGTTACAAAATTGGACAGAAATTACAGGGGATTTCAGAAAACCTGGAAGAAGAAATCAGCCCTGAGTTTCCCATTTCCACAGCTTTGCACCTGAGGGCAGATTGCAGTTGTTGCTCTTCCAGGTGGAAAACATTCAGATAGATACCTGAAGTCTTGTTCAGGGATCAAGAAGACTGAGTTTGGGACCATCATTACGTGTCTAAAGTGATAGGAGAACTCCTACAAAGGAGAGAAACACAAAGAAAAAGCCCAAGTTCTGTGTATAAATTATGCCCAAATTCCTGGCTTGAACTATGCAAGCTTGGGGCAAATTACAAGTGGTCCAGCTAAAAAGAAAATAAATGAGCAGAAATTTCACTGCTGGCTACTGAAGAGGAGACAGGATTTGAAGTTTGAGTTCAGCCAAGTGAACTACCTGCTAAAATGAAAATCAGTAATCTTGAGAGGAATATCACAGAATCCAGAGTCTCTACAGTATATCTTTTACAATGTCGAGGATACAATTCCAAATTACTACACATATGAAGCAATAGGAGAATGTGACCCATAGCCAAATTATCTTTTACTAGAGTATTGTGCATAATAACTAATGAAATCTTGGTAGCATAAAACAATAAGCATTTATTTTTGTTTACTTGTCTATAGGTCAGCTGATCTGAACTGTGCCTGACTTGGCTCACTCATACTTCTGTGGTTTGTTGAAATTTGGCTAGGTAGCTTTGCTAAACTTTTCTGGACTCTTTCACATGTCTGGGGCTTCAATTTGGGCAATGGTGCTAATTTGGCTTTGCTCTAAGTGTCTCATTCTCCCACCAAGATAACCAGGCCATGTTTCAATGGTAAAGGATGGAAAAAGAATAGACATGCACATGGTTTCGTGAAGCCTAGGTTCAGAACTGGCACACTGAACTTCCACTGCATTCCATTGACCAGAAGAAGCCATACAGCTAGATGGGAGAAGCTACAAAGTCACATTGTAAAGGACTTAGACACAGGAAGAGATGAAGAATTGGGACCATTTTTGTAATCCATCTATTATAGCCATGAAACTATGATTCTGCCTTTGCATGGTAGGAGATGATCCCAGGAAATACCAGTAGGGGAGGAGGGAAAGTGAGACAGCAAAGAGAAAGAAGCCCATCAAAATGTGTTGAGCAGATTACTGCTGGGGGCAATTGGCATGTGATTTTTCTAGGAGACACTATGAACCATGACTCATCCAAGGGGTGAAGTAACTGGAGTATTTTTCCATTTAATGCCATAATCTTGAGGGTTGCTTTATGGGGCATCAATTCTTCAGTACTTTTTTTTTGTTTAATCTAGACACTTGGCTTGGTGGATTCTTTCTTGGAAAGGAGTATCAAGTGTGGTTTCTGCCCAGGACAGGCCAAAGCTGACCCAAGACAACAGGTGTGGGAGGAGAAAGAAGTGGATTGAGCCCACCCAGAGGAAGACAGGGTAGGATTTGTCAAAGCTCTAGGGAGGGCCCTGGGTACACATACTCCATGCAAAGGGGTGTTTACGATAAGTTTTCTTACATCCCTAAGTGAGAAAATACTGAATGATGTCTGAGTTTGTAATTCCAAGACAGAGTTCTCAGTGGGAACAGTGGGAGCCTGTAAGCATTTTTGGAAGATCATTTTTCAAATATGTCAATACATGCCTTTCCCATATTTTTTATGAATTAGATCTAATTCACCCATTTTTGATGGTGTGCTTGTGTTTAACAATTGGGTCTGTGGGGAAAA
>NW_012148396.1:3750012-3778423 GCF_000956105.1 Propithecus coquereli | reverse complement strand
TGCCCAGGAGAATTGCTCAGGGAGGTTTTAAAACTCTTAATGGGTTTATGGATTAATGGGTTATCGTGGGACTGGTCTGTTATAAAAGCCAGTCTGGCCCTCAGTGTACCCCCGTGGCCCTGTGATGCCTTCCGCCACGTTATGATACAGCACAAGGTCCTCATCAGAGGCTGACCAGATGCGACTGCCTGATCTTGAATTTACCGGCCTCCAGAACTGTAAGAAATAAACCCCTTTTCTTTATAAATTACCCAGTCTCAGGTATTCTGCTATATCAACACAATGTGGACTGAGGCATCTCTCAAGGACCACCTGTTGACCTCATAGACTGTAAGAACCAGAAAAGATTAGAAGGAGTCTTATCTACTCCTTGCTGTTTGCAGATGAGGAAACAGAAGGGAAGTGATTTGCCCACAATCTGATGCTCAGGTAGGCTGGGATTCTGCTCATGGCACCCCCCATGTACAGCACAAGAGGGCCAGGTGAGGGACACCAGAGCATGAGACCCTGCCTGGGTTTTCCAAGTGCTCTCCATCCTGTGGAAAGGCATAAAGAGACCACAAAGACAGAGGATCCAGCTTCCTCATAGTTCCATCTCAGCACAGTGTTGAAGTAACAAAAGAAAGTAAACTTCAGTCCAGCCTCCTTTATAATGGAAAAGAAGCTTAAATCTCTATGGTGGTGTTTCCCCAAAAATATCAAGGAAATATTGCACTCATAAGACACAGCAAACTCTGTAAAGTTTCTCCATCTATCTTGCACCAAATCCCAGGAGCAGGCTGCTGTTCCCCACACACTCTGTCCCAGCCTTTGTCCTCCCAAATCTCTCGCCAGCACAAAGCTCCCATTTCTCCCCTCCTATGTGGGCTCAGCTCTTTAAAAAAAAAATATATATTTATTGAGATATAGTTCACATGGCATGCAATTCACCCATTTAAAGCGTACAATTCAATGGTTTTTAGTATACGTAGAGACATGTACAACCATCACCATAGTCCATTTTAGAACATCTTCATCAAGTTGAAAAGAAACTCCACATTCTTTAGCTCTCACTCCCCTATCTCCCCAGAGCACCCCCACAGCCCTGGGCAACCACAGATCTACTTCTATCTCCTCTGTCTGTCTAGATTTCCCTGTTTGGTTATCAGCCAATTTAGCCATTGAATTTTCTCACCTGGCCTCTCTTCCCCAGAGCCTGCAGGACCCTGAGGCCCAGGGACTCACCCAGCAGGCAGACTTCCTCGCTCCCCAAAGATGAAGTGTGTCTGGGAGGGGGCTTGCAATTTAATAACTTTCCCTTTTCATTGTCAGCCGTGCAAGCAATGAGCTCTGTCAGGACACACGTTGAATTACACGCTCCCACGCTCCAACAGAGGCATCACCAGCAGGCTTTGGAGAAAGAAGTGACTTCCTCTGGAGAGCACAGGGCGGGACCTCACAGCGGAGTGGGATTGGAGCCTATTGTGAGAGGTAAATAAGGAGAAACAGGTCACAGGTGGGGAGGAGCCTTGCCGAACGAGGGAGCCCCAGGAACCGAGGCAGCGGGAGCTCAGGGCTGTGTGGGAAGTGGCTGTTCTACAGAGTGGAGGAGCAGGAGGAGCTGAGGGGTGAGGTTGGAAGGCTAGTGAGAGCCAGTGCTTATGGTGGTATTTTTCATCCTTTATTTCATTGTTGTCCCTTTAAGGAGAAAAATTTAATTTGAATTTAATTTCTCCCTAATGAGGAAATTAAATAGTAAGAAATAAGATTTTGTTGGGTAAGGTTGTACTTTGGTGGGCCACAGTCTATTGTAATAGCTAATATTTTTTAGCTCCTGAGAACCAGTTTCCACCCCTTTGGAGGTTAGGCCTCATTGAGAATGCATCGCCTAATACTTACTGAGCGCTTTCAAATCTCATATACATCTCAGAGTAACCCCATGAGGTGGGCACTAATATGACTGTCCCTGTTGTACAGATGTGAAAAGTCAAGCTTAAGAGTTTGAAGGATTCACCCAACATCCCACATTTAGTGACTAGCAGAACCAGGATTTGAACCCAGGCAGTGCAGCTCTGCAGCCCAATTTCTAAGCCTCACACTGAACTCTCTCTTAGACCTGGAGTCAGTCCTGCTGTCCTCATCCTCAGGAAGACACTGACCGTAAGCCCTGTGCCTGAGGATTCTCGGGCCTAGACTCACTGCACTGCTGAGTGATCCTCTGGCAAACACTCAGAAGGAAGGTGTCAGGTGGCAAAATGTTCTGGAAAGAGCATGGGCTTTCAAGTCTGGCCCACCTGGGTTCAAGTTTGGTTCTTCCACTTCCTAACTGTGTGACTTCCGACCACGTAACTTGTCTGGCTGTGAGCATGAGATGACTCACAGAACTGCTGTGCACACTGATGAGTTATAAACAGGCTGGAGTCCTTCTCGGGGGAGGGGGGTGGGGGGGTGACACGTCTCATCCTCTCCTTGGTCTCCTGCTGGTTGTGGGAACAGAGAAGCCAAGTGGGTGGGTGGCTGAGCATGAGGCTGAAAATGATCTCTTGTTCACAGTGAAGGACCGTGGAGCAGAGGCGTCTGCTGCTCGCAGGGGCTGCTGCTTCCCACAGGGCCCAGCTTGCACGGCCCTCACCTGGGAAGCAGGTGACAGGTGCACCTGGGGCCTGGTCGGGCTCTAGAGAGTATCCTGTTCTCTCTGTCCTTGTCCTCAGGTGGCCCTCAGCTTCTCTGGGAAGCCCAACCCTCTGGCTAGTCCAGACATACCCTGTGCCTTGATGGGCAGTTGAAAGCTAGACTGGAGTCCTCGAGTCGTGGCCTGCGAGCTCTCTCCAGCTCTGCTCCACGCTGTACCTTTCCCACTGGCCTCATTTTAAAGCAAAGCAATAAAAACAAACAAAAAAAGATGAAAGAAATCTGTGCCCCAGCCAGCCAGCCAGAGGGAAGCTATTGTTTCTCGTGACAACTGGGATGAGGACATTAGAGAGAACTCGCGTGTTTCCTCTGCCCCTTCCTCCTCCTCCTGACATCCCAGCTCTGTCCTGGGCAATCATCCCGGACCCCCTGAGATGGAGGAATCACAGCCATGACGGCACCCCGTGGAACAGTTTCCAGACTTCAGGGGACTGTTGGGTTTGCCAAGGAGGAGGTGCAGGGACGTGGGAGCAGACACTGAGATGAGGCCCAACCTGCGTGTTCCCAGTGGGCTGTCCACCCCAGCTGCCCAGGAGAATTGCTCAGGGAGGTTTTAAAACTCTCCAACCTTCAGCCTCACCCCAAACCATTTATGTCAGAATCTTTGAGGGGCTGGGCCTGGGTCACTGGAATTTTGTAAAGTCCTGTAGGTGACTGCAGTGTGGCCAGGGCCTGCTATGAAAATGCAATGCTAAGGCTTTTGCCATAGGCAGGATGTTCTGGTGCTTTCCAGACACCAAAATGGCACCACCTGCCTCCCAGAGCCACAGTGTACCTGGGTGGTCATTCTGGGCTGGGCTGGCTCTTTCATGCTTCCACAATTAGCTGGTGGACGGTGGCTGGGGCTCATGACATGACATGTATCATCCTGTTTAATTCTCACATTTCACAACCACCACACAAGGTGGATATTTTTATCATCCCTCTTTTACAAATAAGGAAACTAAGGCTCAGAGAAGTTCCATAACTTGCCGACACGCCTCTGTTGGTCAGCAACTGAGCAGGGATTCTAGTTCAGTTCTCTCCAACTTTTAGGCTTCTGGGCTTAACTTGTTTCACATCCACCAGTTTAGCCAAATAAATTCAACCTTTTCTGATGACCCCATAGTTGTCTCAATGCAAGGTGCTCATGTTTGCATGGAACATTCTAGAATGACTGCCTGGCCCTCAAGCATGGGCTTCTTACAGCAGTCCTGGGAATCAGGTCTGCACTATTTCCCCGACTCGCGGCTGCATTTCAGATGGCAGACAGATGACGGGCTCTGTCCGCGCATCCTCAGTTGGAAGGCAGTGAAGTGCTCTTGTGCATCGAGGATGTGATCCTGCTTGAGTCCACTTTATTAAAACGCTGATACCAGGGCCGATAGTCACAGCTGTGATCTGAGGTTGGGGCAGAGAAATCCTCAGGTGGTTCTGAGTTTGCAACAGAGGTGTCAGCACAGAATCTGGGCTTGTTCTGTACACAGTGCCTTCCGGCTTCTTCCTGTTTCTGCTTCTCTGGGGAAAGATTAAATTGATGAGGCCTCTGAGCTCTTCAGCACTTGCCTTTCTCAACATGACCAGGGGAGTGTTTAAATCTGGTCTCTGAAAGTTTACCTCCAGGCTTGGAGGAATCCATTTTTGTCTGTCTATTGATTAATTTATTCATTAAATAATGCAACAAATATGTATTGGGGCCCTGTACTTGCTGAGATAGGTGAGACAGAGATGAATTAAGCATTAATATTGTCCTTTTCCTGGCCGTATTTCTGGATCATTTTATTTTTAAAATTATCCGTGAGGGGCCTCAGGCCAGCTCTATCTGCCTTTGAGAGTCTGGGAGTGGGAGCATCGTCACACAGAGAGCAAGTGACACAACTGGGACCTGGATCCAGGTCTTTTGGATCATAATTCCAAGATTCCCCTACCTCAAGTCTGAGTGTGTTTTCCTACTGTGTCAGACTCATTTTCTAAAATCTTTTTTTTTTTTAAGAAAAAAAAGGAGAAGTGGTGATCCTTTGAAGAAAGACAATGAGTGCTATCAGTAATTCTCCACCGACTCATCATCCATCCAGCATTTGCTGATTGAGTGAGCACCAGTGATGGTCAGGCCAGGGCTGGGCGCCTGGGCTGTGGGGATGAGCAGGAGGTCTGTGCCCTCAAGGGGCTTGCTCAGTCTCGATGACAGAGGTGGGAAGGAGCACCATTTTGGGAGCTGAGCTGGAGAACACACGTGTCTTGGGAGCTCAGAGGAAGGGATCTACCCAAGCTGGGGGGACTTGGGGAGACTTGGGCAGGATCGGGGGTGGGCAGACCACGTCAGCTGGGCTTCAAAGGGAGACAGGCTGGTTACAAGGGGCTGAGTGAGGGGAAGGATCAACACATACAAGGATGTGAAAATGTGACAGAACTTGCTAGAGTCAGGAACGAATGGCAATGACCTTGGTCTGACTCCAACAAAGCCCCCTGGTTGGGGAATGGTAAGAGAATCAGGAATTGCAAAGGATCTTATATGCCATGAGAGGAAATTTGAGCTTGAACCTAGAAGAAATTTTCAAGGACTTTAATCATGATTGGATATATGTTTTGGAGAAGTCGCACTGGGTGGTGGTAAGGAGAATGGATTGGAGGTGAAGGGGGGAGAGGGATGGATTAGGAGGCTCCGAGATACTGGGGGCACCTTCTGTGTGGCCCTTCTGAGTTCATTACTGCTGTTCCCATTATTCTCTAACAAGTTGGACTTGGAGAGCATCACCCTAAGCCCCTGTAGACACCCCCTGCACAAGTTTTCCTGCGAGGGAGACAGTATCATCATTTCAACACCAGGTTCCAAGTGCTGCCTGGAGGTTTACTCACGATGCACTGGGAAGGCAGGAGGCAAGTTTGGAACTGAAAGTTGGGGTGCACCCATGGGGCATTTGGGATGAGCTTTAAAGGATGAGTAGGGTTTGGGACAATGGGCCTTGGACTGGGAAGGGAATCTTGGGGAAAACTTTGCAGGCAGGGGGATCACTTGGTGCACAACATGAGGGGAATAAGCTAGGGCATGGCTCATGTGAAATTTATATACTTTTTTCTTTCAAATGGATCTGCATCTATTCATCCATTCTTGATTAATTGAAGTCATTAGTGATTGATGCAAGTTCGTGTTTATTAAGTGTTAAATTTTGTGGAGGTGCCAAAAAGCCCTGTTCCTCCAAGGCTCTTCCTTGGAGCATTAGTTCTACAAGACATTAATGAGTATCACATATTAAAAGGTTCCTGCTCAAATATATTAGGGGAATGTTAGCATTTCGAATATTCCCAACAGGACTATCTGACATCGAAATTCATGTCTTGAACCACTGGACCAAAGAGGTTTGAACAGGTGAGAGGGAGCCTTTGCCAAATATGAGGCCCTGCTCCCAAGACTGTATTCCCTCACCCACCCCTTGCAGAGGTAACTACTCTATGCTTTGTGTACACACCGTGCCTGCAGAGACTGGCATCATGGAACCAGAACCACTGCAAAGCATGCGTTCGCTCTCTCCAACACAGATTAGTGACTACCTGAGGGCAGAAACAGGCCCATACCCCTCTCTGCTCCTCAGTGCATAGCTGGTGGCCTGGTGCTGCCCCTCTGCCCATCTCTGGCCATTTCCAATGTCTGGTGTGTCCCTGACTATGGCATGGTCCTAGGCCCTATCTATCTCTCATTCACTGAGATCCCTTAGACACTCTATATGGCCCTTGCTAATGATCATTCCATCCTGGGATCATCCCATGGCTGGCACAGTCTCCCTCAACCTGTTCTTGCCAACTCCCTGTTCTCTCCTAACTCTCTGTGGACACAGGCTCCAAGGGCCCAGCATGCTTCAGGCTCCAGCCCACTTTAGTTTTGGAGTTTGTGACAGAAGCTCAGGTCAAAAGGAGGTCTGTGGGATGCAGAGGGAAAGAGAATCCAATCCTTTGACTGCTAGGCAGAGCCCTTTGTGGGAAGCACAAAAGAAAGGGCATGTGAGCAAGATTCTAGGTTGAATCTTGTATCCCTAAAATAGCTGCTATAACAGCATTGTGCTGTGATTATTGAAAGCTTGAGTTAGCGATTGATTTCAGGCTGAGGGATCAATGTGAAAGAGATTGCAATGCAGGATTATGAAGAAGCCATCTGTGACCCCCATGCTCATGAAGCAGCCACGTCTACCTCTACCACAGCCCTCGTCACCTTATTGTCATTGCACGTCTGCTGTCTGTTGTGCCACTGCGACCTCCCAGAGGCGAGGGGCCATGACCGGCTTATCTTCAGCAGTGACTGGCATGTGGTAAGTGCCTGATTTATGGTGCTCACAACGTGCCTTACTTTATAGTGAAGAAATAAAGCAGGTACGTTTCTTGGCTACAAAATTAGTAAGGTGGTAGAGAGATCCGATCCCAAGTCGGTCTCACTGAAGTCTGGGACAGTTAGAGGAAGTCTATCTGTGCATGCGGGGCTCCAGCTGTGTGAATATGTTATCATCAATTCTGAGGATCAGCTTTGTCCCAGGCTCCAGGCAGCGCTGGTGCCCCCTGCTACTGGGGACGTTCTCTGTTCCTTCCTAGATGCTATGAGATATCATCATCCCAGTTCAAGATTCTTAACAGGCCCCTCCTAGTATCTGAACCATATCCTTGTGTATCTCATTCCATTGGCCATTGACTTCCTTTGCTGAATTCTTACTACAACAAGCTGTTAGTGCTTTCTGAGTGTTACCAAGTCTAAGAGAGCATGAAAAAGCAACATGAAGGCATGGATGGGAGCAGTTGGCTTGCTTCATCCACACATGTAGTGACTTGTGTCCATATGCAAGCCAGTGTAATTGAAATTAAGTTTTGGAAAGGTAATTATTGTCTGAAGGTTATAACCAGTGAGATTATTCACAAATTGTTGACACAGACCACTCACGTTGCCTGTGCCGATCATGAGCTTTTGGGGTTTCAACACCCTGACTCTATTAACTATCTTAGAAGGAGAATAGGCCGGGCACGGTGGCTCATGCCTGTAATCCTAGCTCTTTGGGAGGCCGAGGCGGGCGGATTGTTTGAGCTCAGGAGTTCGAAACCAGCCTGAGCAAGAGCGAGACCCCATCTCTACTAAAATTAGAAAGAAATTAATTGGAAAACTAAAAATATATAGAAAAAATTAGCCGGGCATGGTGGCACATGCCTGTAGTCCCAGCTACTCGGGAGGCTGAGGCAGGAGGATCGCTTGAGCCCAGGAGTTTGAGGTTGCTGTGAGCTAGGATGACACCACGGCACTCTAGCCCGGGCAACACAGTGAGACTCTGTCTCAAAAAAAAAAAAAAAAAAAGAAGGAGAATAAATCTGAGTGGCCATCCAGTGTTACAGAATGGATCCCAGACCTGAATTTCAGCTATACTCTTTACCCGTCATGCTGCTAAATCTCCTGGAGTCTCAGTTTCTTCATTTATAAATTGGGCTTCATGGATACTTCTTTTTCTATAATTTCCTTTGAAAATTCTCTCCCTTGGTTGATAGAAATACTCTTCTCTTCTTACTCCACAGTATAGCTACAGGTGGATAAGCCATGCTCGTTTAATTTAACTAATACTTTTTAGTGTGTTACATGCATAAACTGATTTAATCCCCACACTCTACGAGGTAGGTACTATTATTATATCTATTTTACTTAAAAGAGACACAGTGGTTAGATAACTATTCTAAGATTATAAAACAAGAAAAGAAGTGGAGTCAGGATTTGAATCTGAACCAAATATGAACCATGTCGCAGCACATGGCAACACTCTGTTTACTCCTTCTCTGTTGTTGATGACTCGAGGGGTGGGCATCTAACCCAACCTGACCATTTGGAGTTCTTTCCTTGGGTTTGCAATTGGGATTTAAGCAATTGTTGCTTTTCCTTAGCCTCCACCTCATATAATTCTATTTCTATACCTTTATACCAACTGCAACAATTCCTCAACTCTACCAAGACTTTTAATCTATTGATAATATTAGCCTTACCAAGTTTCCCATGTGAAAGTTGATTGGGAAAGAAGTAAATCCTGAAATTTAGAATGGGGACATCTGGTTGGACCCACACGAAACTGACCATACTGAAATCCAAGTTGACCTGATCTTCTCTTGCCAGTAGAAGTAGCTTGCCCTTTGCTGTCTGAGGAGATTAATCTTCCTTTGACTGAAAATCCTGTGATAACCTCGCCTGAAGCAGATGCTAATTCTCCCCAAAAACCCCACAATAGCCATTCCTTATTTCTAGTTGACCCAAAATAAGATTAAATTATGATGGGGCAGGAGCAGCTGCACACTATGACACAGGGTAAAATAGCTTAAACACAAAATGAATTGTAAGACATTGCTAATATATATTGGAAATCTTGGGAACATGAGTAAGAGTGGATTCTAAGGATATTAGAACAAGGAAAACAGAATATAACACTATATAAGATGAGCTAATAGATATGGGTATACTTTCTAAAGATTCAGAATTTAATATATTGTTTCATGCAACTGGAGGGGGCTCTAACAGCTTACTAGTTGGTTGTCTGGAACTTAGACTTAATGGTGGACTATATTTAATAAGATTGATATGTCAGAGTTTCCCTGGCATGATATGGAGGAAAAAAATCCAAAGGATTAGAGAAAAATAAATGTTGGGGTAGATGTATCATGTCTGACCTCCACACTCACCTCTAATTATGTTCCACAACATAGTTGTGCCACCAAGACTCTCCCTTAACTAAGGTGTTGAGGAATACGTTAGTGAGGACGCACAGAAAAGCTCTGATTGTTCCTCTTAGTAGGCCAAGTATGACAATAGGGGAATCCTATTGAGTTGGGCTCTTTGATTTCACTGGAGATTATAGGAACCTGGAGTAGGAGGTCAAAAGTCAGCACTTCTTCCTGGACAAAGACAAGATGGGTGCATTTACCATAAAGGCAGCAAGGATGTATTGATATTCATAAAGCTTTGGCCTGCAGGTATCTTTGGCCATGGCTAATTGATCATAGTGTTTCTAGGAATTAAATAGATGCCCCGGATATTAGAGTACTTAGTGATCTATATAGAAGAAAGAAAACAAACCCAATAACCTAACTTGAGCTGCCACAGTAGAAAGTTATGGCCTCTTGCCAGGTTCTAAACTAAGTCAGTCCACGAATTGAAAGCATCTCCAATAAAGAGGACACCAGGTCCCTCTGAGGAAAGATCATCCAACATTGTTATAAGTACATATATTTGTACATATTCCTCCACGCCTTTTTCAAAGAAAGGTATGGCCATTTATTTACAGGGTAACTATACACTGGGGAAAAAAGTGCCCAAACCGTTTGAAGATTATTATACATTGGCCCTGAATTTACCTAATTTCTGAGAACCCAAAATGTTACTGTTGCCCACTGGTCAAAATGGGCATTATAATAGTCAGGTAATAAATGAAGTCTTGACTCATACCCAACTCAGAGTGGACCCAGTTGTTCCATGAACTTACCTGTGCTTATTTCCCCATTTCTTCAGTGTAATTGAAATAAAAATACACGGCAATTGGAAGAATCTCTGTTTTGGGCCTATGACCCAAGGTGTGAGAGGCTTTCCGGTAGGAAGGATTAAGCAAAGATCCTTGGAACTTTCAACCCCCATCCTACCAAGATTGTAAACCAGCGCAACACTTTACCCTGGGAGGAATTTCAGTTTAATGTCACCATCAAAGTCTTGAAAGACACAGAGATGGTGATATCTATCACTGTTCCACTTAACTCTCCAGTTTGGTCTGTCCAAAAATCAGACAGGTATTGGAGAATGTCTGTGGAATATCATAAACTTAATCAGCCTGGGCTGTAATAGCAGCTACTGTTCCAGATGTAGTATCTTTACTGGAACAAATCAACATGACCTCTTGCACTCAGCATGTAGCTACTGAGCTACCCCTTTTATTTCCAACCAGTTTACAAGACCACCAGAGGCAGTTTGCTTAGACCCGCAAGGCCAGCAGTACTCCCTTACAGGTTTGTCACGGGGCTACACCAATTCTCTTGCTCTCTGTCATTGTATAATACATAGAACCTTGATGATTCTGACATTCCACAAAATATATTAACACTGGCTTGCTATGTTTATGACATCATGCTGACTATATTTGGTGAGCTAGAAGAAGTAGCAAGTGTTTTTGATGCCTCAGAAAGATATAAATGAATTAGGAAGTAGAGGCCAAACCCACAAAAATGGAGGTCTTTCTACCTCAGAGAAGTTTCTGAGTGTTCAATGGTCTTGAGAACGTTGAGATATCATCTCTAAGGTGAAAGACATGATGCACCTCACACTACCTACCCTGAAAAAAAAAAATAAAGCAATACAATGCATGGGAGGTCTCTTTGGATTTTGGAGGTAACATATAGCACATGTGAAAATTGCCAGTTTCAACTGGAGACCAGAGCAAGAGAAGGCTCTGTGGTAGGTTCAGGCTGCGGTACAAGTTTTTCTACTGTTTGGATCTTGTGATTTGGCAGATATGATGCTACTTAAAGTGTCTGTGGAAATAGGGAGGCTGCATGAAGCCTCTGGACAGCAGCGATAGATGAGTCATGGTGCAGACCTTTGGGACTTTTATAGTAAGTCCATTCTCTCTTCTCCAAGTAACTATTTTTCTCTTAAGAAACATATTCTATCTTGCTCCTGGGCCTTGTGAATACCCATCTATAAGACATCTGGGGACCACGTGGGCTGAGCTTCCCATTATGTATTGAGTGTTTCTGACCCACCTTGGCAGTACACAGCAGTGATCTATCATCTAGTGGAAACAGTACACAGGAGTCTGAGCTTGGGCAGGTTTGGAAGGCACAGATAAGTTGCAGGAGCAGATGGCTCAGGCTCCGTTAACACTGTAGGTTTGCCTTCTTGCCCTCAATCTGTGGGCTCAGCAATGTGAACTTGCCATTACCAAGACTGACGTGGCTATCGTTACTGCTAAGTGCCCAATTTTCCACATGCAGAAAGCAGCAATAAACCCCTGATATTGCACCATTTCCTGGGGGATCGGCCAGCCACCAGGTGGTATGTTTATTATGTTGGACCTCTTCCACCATGAAGGGGATGGAGGGCCATCCTCACTGGAATAGACACATATTGTAGGTACATATTTGCTTTTCTTGCTCACAGTGTTTATGCTAGCATCACTGTACTCGCACACATGGAATGCCTTATCCACCATCATGCCATTCTGCACAGCCCTGTTTCTGACCAAGGGACACATTTCCCAGCAAAGGATGAGAAACAATGGGTCATGTCCACAGAATGATCAGGTGTTACGACACCTCTCCTTAGCCAGAAGTCTCTGACCTATTGAAATGAGAATGGCTTACTCATGTATTTGTGTATTTATTGTAGATGTATTTATTGTTAGGAGAAAACACCTTGAAGATTTGGGGTTCTGTATTACAGGATGCAATATAGGTTTTGTAGTATATGTTTTGAATCAGAGGCAACTATTTGGCTCTATCTTTTCCATTGCCAGAATATATGGGTCCAGAAATGAAGGAATGGACTTGAGAGCAGTACCTCTTGTTAATAATCCACTTGCAGAGTTTTAGCTTTCCATTCCAACAACTTAGACTTCTGATGGTCTGAAAATCATAGTCCCCAAGGAGAGGGATGACGTTAGTAGAGAACACAGCAATTGGACCCAACAAATGGTGATGATAAATAAAATTCTCTAATGTGAAACACACTGAAATTCTGTGCTTATCTGTTACAGTGGGTAATGTCACCAAATTTAATACTCCCTTTCTATGAGCAGCAGAAACTGGTGTCTGATACTCTCCAGGGGAAAATAATATCATAGAAAAAACTAACCACACAATTGAGGGACACAGTCACTATAAAAGAAAGACAAGAATATGAAAGTCAGCTATAGTATAAAAATAAAAATTAATGGTCTGGACAGGTCATAAATTCAAAATAAGCATAATAAATTTTCCCATGGAGATAAGAGAGGATGTTGGTAATAGGAAGAGGAGGAAGAAGTTAATAAAACAGAATCAAATTGAAATGCATGGTGGGAAAAATATGATGTTAAACAAAAGGACACAATAGATGGCCTCTGTGACTGAATGCCTATAGTCAAAGAACATCTTAGTTGAAAGGCCAACATGAAGAACTCTCCCAGAGGGCATCAGGAGGAAATAACAAGTTGAAGAAATGTCCATAATCTCATATTGGACATTCCAGAAGGAAAGGCAAAAGTAAATGGAAAGGAGAGAGTAGTTGAAGAAATGACTTTGAAGTTTTTGGAATTCAAGAATGATCAAAACTCTTGATTGTAGCTGGGCATGGCAGTATGTGCCTATAGTCCCAGCTACTCAGGAGGCTGAGGGGGGAGGATTGCTTGAGCTCAGGAGTTCAAGGCCAGCCTGGGCAACATAGTGAGAACCTGTCTCTAAAAGAAATTAAGAAAAAAATTTAAAAAATAAAACCTCTTGGTTGAAGGTCTTCATTGAGTGTAAGACAGAGTGGACAAGGAAAAACAGACACTCTTTGGATGTTAGAGAAAAATTTAAGTCTGTCAGAGAAAGATAACAGATAACATTTCTCCAGTGCTGTTATCTGGCAGGCACTGTCCTGTTCACTTCACACGCAGGAGCCCAGTTAGCCCTCAGAGCATCCCTCAGGTGTGGGAACTCCTGTGATCCACACTTTGCACACGAGGGCACTGGAGGACAGGGAGTTCAAGTGCTTGCCCCAGATCTCACAGGCAGGACATGTGGGAGCTGGGACCGGAAGCCAGGGGTGTCTTACTCCAGAGCCTGGGATCTTAAGTACTGGGCTCTCTTGCTTCTCGAAAAACTTCCAAAGAGAGAGAGAGAGAGAGAGGATAGATCTAAAGACTAAAGAATGAAATTCCTCTTGGTGTTAGACATCACAACAGTAATGGTGAGAGCAAGAAGACAGTGGAGAAATAATTTCAAAATGTTACAAGAAAAAATAACTTGTATTGTAGAATTAGCTAAACCAGATTTAAAGAGTTTAAGTAAATTGCACGAAGAAATACATATAGCAAGGGACAAAGCAGTCTTGGCTGTGGTCCATTAATCTTTCTTTATACTGCTGCCACTAAATGCTGGAGAGAATTGTGACTTGACAGCATTTTTCTCTGAAAGTCCAATTGACTGCTTGGGATGAGGGATGGAGGATAAATGATGGTTCAGTTGGGCTCAAACTTTTATCCTCCCTGCCTCTGAGAGCTGCTGAGCCAGGGCTATGGGCCCAAGAGCTGAAACTGTCATTAATGTTAGATAAACCCAGATGCCTCCTCTCCACTCAGGCTGGCAGGCAGAAATAAATGCAAGAGAAGATCATATGTGCATGTGAATTTTATGATGCAATTTACATGCTATAAAAATGGACAGAATGAATATTCTAGAAATCTCCTGATATGATTATAAAGGGAATGATTAGGTTCCATTTCTACTCAAGCTAAACATACTCAACTGGGCTCATGCTGATCAACCTTGACATCAGACATGTGCTGTGGTGTTTGCACTAAGAATTTCTCATTAAAAAAGTTATTCAGTGGCAATTTACCCTCATTCTAATATCCACTAAAGGCCCACCGTTCTGGAACCATGCCATTTTGAGTTAGATGAGGTTTTTCACTAGGGTTCTTAATTTATAGATGAGGAAACTGAGACTCAGAGAAAATGAATGATTTTTCCCAAGGTCATCCAAATAGTAAAAGACATCCAACACCTGAACTCCTATTTATTCAGTGATTCCACATAATTTTCTTCATTGAGAGCCTACTATATTTGTAAGAAACTGTTCTAAGTACTTGGGTACAGCAATGAACAAAATAGACATGGTCTCTGCCATCAAAGAGTTTATGTTCTAGAATGGAGAGAATAGAATGAGTACAGGTGCAAACCAACAAATACTCAAAATAATTAAGATGACAATAGGTGTGAAAACAATAGAAGAGAATAATGAAGTAGGAGGTGGTGAGGAGGGAGTCAAGCTATTTTATACTGAGGGGACAGGGAGGACTTATGAAAGATGTTATTTGAAATAACATTTAGCCGTCTGAAAATGTGGGAGCTGATTGTTCCAGTTGAGAGAAAAGCAAGACAATGGCTGCAAGGCAGGGGCAAGCTTGGCAGGTTGGAATAGAAGATCAGTAAGTGTTTCTGAAATAAAATGAGTGAGAAGAAATGGCCCAGGATGAGGTGAGAGAGATGCACTTGGGCTGGCTTGTGCAGGACCTTGTAGATCATGGCAGAATGTTTGGGTACTATTCTGTAGGCAATGGAAAGTTATTGACGAGTTTCAAACTAAGTAATATCATAATCTTGTTTGCATTTTCCAGCAAGATCACTCTGGTTACTGTGTGGAGAGATAGCTGTAACAGGGTAAAAGGCAGACCAGTTAGGGGGAAATTTACTCAGCAATAAAGACCATGTTTCTAGCTAACCCCTGAAGTTCTTCTCGATCCTATTATCCCATGATTATATGAGATTTATCCAAAGTAACCAAGTCAGTTTTTTTCCCTTGCGCCAAGTTTCAACCACTTTTCATGGCATGGGAAGAAATGTATAAAGCAAAAAATGTTAAAATTGTTTATTCACACAATAAATATTGCTTGTGTGCTTGCTAGGCACTATGCCAGACAGTGGATACAAAGAGAGAAAGGATGTGGTCCCAGCTGCAGAGTGTGGTAGGGGAGACTGGTGAGTTAGTGCTGTTTGTGCAGAGTGGACACTTAGCTTGGCAGCAGCCTGGCATTCTGGAAAAGCCAGATGTACTGGCATAAGGACCTGTCTGGGAGATGAAAGACCCATATTTGAGCCTTGGAAATGCTTTTTGTGAGTCTTGTGTGATATGAAGAAGGAAAGGAACCTTTATCTAGGAAGAGAGATCAGCCTTTGCAATGGCAGCTAGACAATGGACTGTGGGGAGCATTCAAATAATTGCTAGTCATTTGGTATGGCTGAACCACAGAGTAGGGGGTATGCAGGGAAATTATCAGGAGAGGGAGTGGAAGTAGTTAAAATGTGTGGTAGATAAGAGCTCAGGCTTTCTTCTACCTGAGAGATTATGCCTTGAATCCTGGCTCATAATCTAGGTGTCCATGGGTGATGCATTAGTTAGGACTCTTGCCTGAAAAAGAAAAAAGAAAAAAAGACTTACCTAAGTTACTTAACCAAATAGGAATGTTTGTAATTATGTTTCAGAGCTATGTCAAAGGATAGATATAGCTGCGCCTCCGGTATGAACCAAAACCACAGTTTGTAGAACAGTAAAAAATCTAAAAGGTTTTCCATCCTTCATCTCTTGTTTCTTTCTTTGTGTCTATTGAATAATTTTCACTGCAAGCTGATTTACCTGCTTCTCAGTCCTCAAGGCCACAAATGACTACCTAGTTTATATCTTCTCTCTTCAAAAGACAGGATGTGGCAAGAACAACAGATTCCAATCCAATTTCCAAGGAAAAGCATTATTATTAGATTAATTTGGGTAGAGTACTCACTCCAATTATCTGTTATTGGAGCCCAGGAGGGCTGGGCCAACTTTATGACAAGTTCTGGGCCACTCTTGTGCTCATGTGGCTCATGAACTAAATTATATAATACTCTCAGCAACATGCCTGGCATGTGGTGATTGTTGCATAAAGGCTAATTTAAATGAAGTTAGAGATGTAGGCAGGGGACAATATATGAAGGGTCATGTTAAGGTCTATTTATATTTTATAGCTAAAAACAATGCCTAGCACACTGTTTGACACAGAATGGGGGATCAATAAATGGTATCTCTTGTTATTTTTGTGTCAAAATAGACTGCTTATGTTTTTGTTTTCCTGCTATGCTGTTAGTTTCTTGGCTGCTGAGACTGAGTTTGATACATGTCTGTAATCTCAGCACCTTGGACAGCTCTTAACTGAGCTGTAACCAAGGCTTCCAACCACTGGCTGGGACCCTCTTCTCAAATGACCTCCCCATTGCCCCCCATTCTCTTCCCCTACAAGCCTGGACTTTTTGAAAGCATTACAGCCAGATTCAACTAAGACTTAGTCCACTATTCTCCTGAACACTTAATTTTTGACAGCTGGAACTTACTTCCATGAGAATCTCAAACCCTTCATCACTCATCCCTCATCCCTCATCCCTCAGTTTTAGGTTTATCCTTCTTCCCATGAACCCATGTTAACAAGACTCCAGCCTGCCTTGCAGCTGATGGTGCCTGGCTTATCTCACTGCACAGGCACATTTGCTAGTTAGCACATTTGCTGCTTTAATTAGACTAGTTTTGACAAGCTCTGAAACTTTGTGTTTGATTTTGCTCTTTGGGATGATTTAAAGCACTATAAAGCTGTGTAATTGTTGTGGGCAGGTCACATATCCACCAACATCCATCTGCTTTCTCAGAAAACTGACTATCCTAAGCTTGGAATAGAGCGTGGAAAGCACACAGTAAAAAGAGATTGCCATCAGTTAATGCCTTTTCTCATGGCAAGCAGTTTTCTTTTTCTATCTCTCGTGTTCTTGGCAGTATACTGAAGTCACCATTTTGACCTTCCTTTCATTGTCAACCAATAAAAAATAACTAACATGCGGATACTTTTGGGTTGTTGCTTTCTGAGATGGTGAATATATTTGCATGGTGCTTGAGAATTTACCAAAAAAAAAAAAAAACTCATATATTAAAAAATTATCTCATTTAACACAATCCTGTGAAGCAAGACATGGTGGCAGTTATTCGACCACTTTACAGGTAAGAAGCCTGGAGCCTAACAAGGTTAAACGCTTAGAGCAACATAAAGTTAGCTTAATGAAATAAGTATTTATTGAACATCCACTTTATCTCAATGGTCAGTGAGAAGATAATGAATATAATAAAAAAAGTACTTGGAATTTCTCTAGTGTATGATTTTTCTTGCAGTGAGGTCTTTACCTCTCTGTGCTCATGTTTATTGAGTTCACTGATATTTTGCCTCAGTAGAGCATTTCATTACATGTATTTGGGCCACATGGAGGTTTCTGCTCCGAGGAGGTAAAAGTATGGAGCCTGCACAATTGCTTCTTCTCTTAGTCATTTTGTTGTTGAACTCTACAGCAGCACGCAGGAGATAGCCCTATCCTATCTATGGCTTCTCTTTTCCAAGATTTATTTAACTTAAATAGCCCCAGGAATCTACCTTTCCTTACTTATATGACAAAGAAAAGTATTTACCTGCCCAGGAATGTTCATTTTGAACTATTAATATTTAACGAGGAAAAAATAAGCTTTGGGAGTTGATTGGCAAAGCCTTAGACCCCCTGGCTGATACACTGGCCAAGGGCAATGCCGCTTCTCTCTGGTCCCCAGCTTCCAGAAAACATTCTCATAAGACTGTCATGAGTAATAAATAAGATTACTCACAGCAATGATCCCAAACATGATCAGGCCCCTTCCCTGTTAATTTACCTGCTTTTTATTGTGTCCCTCATGTCTCTTATCCCATTACAAGCTTTTGCTCTTCGATTCCCCTTTTGAAAATTAGCCTCTGAAATTCCTTCTCCCTAAGAATATTGCAGTGAATACAAATACATCAGAAGGATTATTTTCCTTTCTCTCTCTGTTGAGTATAAAACTTGCCATCCTTCCCCAGCCCAAATGTTCAATCTGGTACCGATTCACATGTTCCCTTAGCTGGGCCTTCTGGGTCCCAGCCATGAGCACCATGGGAAGAAAATTGTCACTCTGATTGAGCTTGAAATTTATGACCAGCCATGATACTACAGAAGGGCATTTATTGAAGGTAAAACACAGAAACAATGAAAATTAGGTATTTTCCTCTCAGCTTCCTATCCTTTCTTGTCTACTCATGTTCCTGCTACACTGATCTGCCTCTGGGCCTCTCGTCACCCAGTCCTTTTGCAATGTCTCACCTTCTCCTTACCTCCACCTGTAAAATCCTGTCCATACATCAATATCTACATTAAATGACAGCTCTTCTGTGAAGTGTGATGTGACTTCTCTTCGCTCTGTGTGATCACAACATAATAAGTGCTGTTCGATCAGTGTCTTGTCCAGGTTCCCTAGAAGCCGAGTCTGAGAAGTTCTCATGCAAGTGACTGATTGAGAGATTGCTCAGAAGAGAGACCCATAAAGTAGTAAGGGAAGCAGGCTGGGTCAAGGCAGCAAGGTGGGAAAGAGAGCTGGGCTTTGGGGAGGCCTGCCTCGGCTGGATCCCACTGGGAACCAGGAGTGTGGATTGCAAACAGCAGTTGTCTTACTTGAAGAAAAAATTACTGTGTGACCCAGAAATCCCTCTTCTGGGTATACACCCAAAGGAAATGAAATCACCACTTTGTAAAGATGTGTGCCCTCCCATGTTGATTGCAGCGTTCTTTAATTCACAATAGCCAACAAGATATGGAAACAACCTAGGTGTCTGTTGATAGAAAAATGGGTAAAGAAACTGTGAGATTATATGTGTGCATGTGTGTGTATGTGTGTGTGTGTGTGTGTGTGTGTGTGTGTATAATTCAGCCTTATAAAAGAAGGAGATTCTACCATTTGCCACAACACAGATGGACCTGGAGGACATCATGCTAGGTGAAATAAGCCAGACACAGAAAGACAAATATTGCATGATCTCACTCATATATGGAAAACATAACAAAGAGAAAGATCAGATATACAGAGATAGAGAATAAAACGGCAATGACAGATCAGGGTTGGGGGGGTAAATGGAGAGATGCTGGTCAAAGGATATGAAATGGCAGATATGCGGGATAAACAAGTCTAAAGCTCTAATGTACAACATGAGGACAATAGCTAATAATAGTGGATTGTAGTCAGAATTTTTGCTAACTGAGTAGGTCATAACTGCTCTTGCCACAGGGCAAAAAATGTGGGTAACTATGGGAGGTGATGGATATGTTGCTTTGTTTCACTATAGTAACCGTTTTACTATATATACTAACTCATAACATCATATTATATAGCTTAAATATACACAATAAAATTAATTTTATAAAAGGAAAAGAAAAGGTGGCTGCCAGTGAGCCACTGCCTATGAGCTGCCCCATGCTGTTGGGGAAGCGCAACCTCCAGCCATCTCCAGGGGATATACTCCCACGGCTAAGCCAAGGGCAATCCCCGAGAAGGGCACAGGATTGAACCACTAGCAGCTGATGCAGACAGCTGGGAATAAACGCAGAGCTGGATAAAGGGGCTTTGGTCAGGAACCAAGATCATCTGCTACAAATAATCAGTTAGTTACATTGATCGAACATCTACTAGATCTCTATTACATTCTAGGCACTTTCCAGGCAATTTGGAATCAAAGATGGCTGAGTTGTGTCTGTGGGGAAGTTTCCTGAAGGCAAACATTCAAGCGCACGGGTCTGAGACAGGATCCCAGGCCCTGCAAATGAGAAGTAGGTATCTATAAGAACGAGGCAGAATTCCAGTTATTGAAACCCAGATCCAGAGTGGGATCAGTGTTATGTAAAGTGAAGTCATCAGAACATTTGTATCATTGCTTCCTAACTCCCTTGAGAGCCTGAGTGAGAATAGGCTGGTTCCTAGGCCACATCGAGGATGAGCCTGAAGATTTGAGTCAACCAACGGGGAGACGTGCTGGTCAGAGGGCGGGGAGCATAGCGTGGACGTTAGGCAGCGTGCTAATCAAACCAGCTTTCAAAAAAGGGAGAATTTCCTGGCTGAAGGCAGAGAACCAGGGATGGATCTAACTTCAATTAGGGAAGGATCAGGGAATCTTCCCTCTGTCCCTCTGGCTCCGTCTCTCAGATCTGCCTCCTTTTGTGTGCTTTATTCTTACACAACTTCTTTTCTCAGGTTATATTCTATCAGTTTAGAAATCCAGAGATAAGAGAGATCCCCTTTCTCAGTAGTTTCAGCAAAAGTCTGAGGACTGATTTCACTGGGTGGATTTGTAGCCCATCCTGTGATCAAAACAGCAACAATGACTGTTGCTGGGGGGATGGAATTTAGGAATTGGATGGGCTGGGCTCCATGCCCACCCACAGAGCCCCAAGTGAACCACAGGAGCTGAGTAGAGCAGAGTGAAAGGAAATCTTCTTTCATCAGGAGAGATATGCAAGGAAACAAAAGTCATCAAACATGTTCTGCAGCTGTCTACAACTGGGTTTTCACATTTCTATCTTGCAGCCTTATTGAGCATACACATGGCAAACTACAGGGCCACAGGTTCATTGCCATTGGCAAGCTCAGGACATGACTGATTTGACAAGTCATATTTAATACTGGGCTTGTAAAGAAGTTTCTCATTTTCATCTGACAGTTTTTATGATGGAAGTCAAGTGCACTAGTTTATAATTGACAGGATTTTTATGCATTTTGGAGAAGTTAATAGTATCCAGTGGCCTGAAGTTTGCAGTCTATACAGACATTTCTGTTAACCTTGCAAAGCTTGAGAACTTGGCTTCGATATTTTGTCACTGGTCTTGTCAATTTCTACACAGGTGACTTCACTCCAATCTCTTCAGGCTGTTTCCCTCCTTAAATTCAAGAGTTATTTCCTTGGACAAGGCCAGTTCCAGAGGCTTGAATATTGTTGTTTGTTGACTTGTGTAACTTCCTGGAAAATGATTTTCTTTCAGTGATGTGAAATTGACTTTTCATCTTTGGTGACCAAACACTCGAGCTCACATTTCCTGTGTTTGGAGGCACACAAATCTATTAAGGGGACATGTATGAGCTTTGAAAACCAGATTGCTTACTTGAAGAGAACTGAAAAATAATGATTGATTGCTGAGATAGCTTTGAAAGAATCATTCTAAAAGTTGCTCTTAATACCTTATAATTTTAAGAAATGAGCTATAACTCTAGGTTTTTGATTCACTGTAGTAGGAGAAAAATCCACTTTTTGCTCCTAAATATCCCATTATATTTCCCTGTTGTAGCACCCAACATATCATCCTGAGAGTAGGCACACGTCATACTTTCATGCTAGTTTAGATTATAGACTTCTCAGGAGCAGGACTCTTTCGATTGCTATGGATTGAGCTAACATGTGCAGTTTAAGCTTAGGTAAAGGCCACGTGGATGGTGGAATGGTTTCACATGATCCGTTTGGTGTGGAGTAAGGGGATGTATTAGACTCTGAGTTCATTCATTCATTTCCTTGAACAAATATTGATCATTAGCGTGACTGAGGCATTGTTCTAGGCACTTATGATATAGTAGAGAACAAAAAAGACAAAGTCCTTGCCTTCACGGAGCTCATGTTCTACTTGGAGAAACCAAGAATAGACAGCACCCTGGTGAACATGTAGTGGTACAGTGGTGACAGATGCTCCAGGAGACAGTACCCAGGGCAGGGAAAGGGAGGCTGGAGGAGGGCATGGGGTTGTTTATATGGGTTCTTAAGGGAAACCTCCAATCAGGAGGAAAGGAGGAAAGAGGCCAGAGGAATGTTGGAAGAAAGAGCATCCTGTGCCTTGTGAACTCGAGGAAGAGTAGGAGCAACCATGCTGGGGAGGGGCAGGCAGTGTCGGGGATGACATCAGAAAGTGGCAGGAGGGTAGAATGTTCTGGGCCCTGCAGGCTGTTAGAACTGTAGCTTTTACTGTGAGATAAATGGGAAGCCACTGGAGGATTTTGAACACAGGAATGAACTGCATAGGCTTGTTTTGAAGGGATCATATGTCAGTTGTTGCTAGTGGCTCAGGGCAGCAGTGGTTTATTGTTTCTCCCTGGCCTGTGGGTTGACTGGGCAGTTGTCTGCCCATTTCACCTGACCCAACTTACGTGGCCACATCAGCCGAAGGGCTGGCTCGGGGCTGGGCTCTGTTGGAATTGCTGGGATGTCTGGCCATCTCTCTCCATGTAGTCTTTCCTCCTCAAGGAGGCTACACCAGGCTGGGCTTCCTTCTGGGATGATGGCAGCATTCCTGGAGACCACTCATTTCTTAAGCTTCCATTTGCCTCCTATGTGCTAAGTCACATTGCCAAGCCAAGAGCCTGCATGGGACAACATGCGGGTGTGGTTACCAGAAGGCATGGCCCATCAGGGGCAATTGGTGTCACAAGCTACCACTCTGGCTGCTCTCTTAGGGGCAGACTTGGGGGAGGAGGAACAGCAGATAAAGGGGCCAGTTAGGAGGCTATTGCATTATAGTCATCCATGTGGTTTCTTGGTGCAGGGTGAAAGTAGTAAAGTGGTAAGAAATGATCCAATTATGATTATAATTTGAAGGTGGAGCCTAAAGTGTTTATTAATGGATGGTGCATGAGATACGAAAGAAAGAGGTAAGTTAAAGATGCTCTCAAGGTGTTTGTCTCCAGCAACTCCAAGCATGGAGTTGCTATATACTGAGAAGGAAAGACTTTGGGGGGAGGATTTTTTTGTGAGTTATACAGTAGGAGTTCTGCTGTGAACCTGTCAGATCTGAGATAGCTAGTAGACATCAGTTGGCTACACTACTAAGAGTTTTGGAGGATGAGTCTTGGATGGAGAAACAAATGTGAGAATTGTCAGCCTATAGATGATGTTTAAAACTCTGTGCATGGATGAGATGGCCAAGGGAGTGAGTGAGATAGAACAGGAAGGAGGTGAGATCCAGGGTGCTCCAATATTCAGAGTCAGGGAGGTGAGGAGGAACCTGCAAAGAAGGCTGAGCAGGGCCAGCTAATGACTAGGAAAAGAATCAAGAATGGTGGGAGACCATTAAAGAAAGCATTTTAAGAAGGAAAGAGTGATCAAGTGTATGAAAATCTGCTAATAGGAGAGCTGAGCACTCACTACTTGTGAGACTGAGCTGTGTGGCAGTCCTTGGCCCTTTGGCAAGAGCAGTTGCAGTTGAGCAGGGGCTGAGAGACCAACTGTGGTGGATTCAGGAGAGAATAGGAGGAGAGTGAGTCCAGCTCTGCCAGTTATGAATGCACCTTGGGTCTATGCCCAGTTGTATACGGCTCAGTTTCCTCACCTGCAAAATGTTGATTAATAATGGTAGCTACTTCATGTGTGATAAATGAGTGAGATAACCCACACGAAATGACTGGCATACAGTTAGCACTCAGTAGAGTTAGCTATTATTATCAGTGTTATATGCTTGGAAAAATTTCATTTGATTGATTCATTCTTGACTGTGATGGACATTATTGCAGGAATGGGCTAAGAAGGAGAGATTCTATGTTTCAGAGACTTTTGAGAAGGAGATGAACAACCAACCCACTGCAGGGTCTTATAAATGCCCTTGATTAATGGCAGACGTTCCAGTGACTACAATTCTTTCTGGTCTTGCCTTAGAAAGATGGTGCTGGAATCTCGAGTCTACCGCTAAATTGATACTTAATCTAAGTCTAGGTTTTACCTTCTGTAAAGTGGGAGTATAATAGTACTTATCCTTTGTGAAATCACTCTTGTACCTAGTATAAAATCTGTCCTAATTAAATATCAACTGGGGTGATGGTGGTGATGACAATAATGATATTGATGAGGATCTTGTTGGCATTTACATATCTTTCCTTTGCATCCATAAATATGGAAAGAAAGACACTGCTGGTCATTCATTAAGGTAATTGAAAAGTATTGAATCTTTATCTTACGTAAGGCCACGTCTTGGACCTCTGTAATAGGGATGTCTATGAGGAGGATGATGGACAAATCTTTTCCGTGGCCTAGAAGGATAGTTTTGAAGCTTCTATAATAAAAAGGAAACTATGCCTCTGAACTCCTGTCAAAATTTTATGCTTTTGAGTGAATCTTCCAGGACAAATTTGAGGCAAGTTGGCAGCCTCAGAAAACCTGCTTTGCTATCCACTTGGTTAAATTTATTTGCTGCTAAATAGAAATCTTCAATTTTTATACGTTTTAGCCTAGCAGTAATAAATTCAGTATCAAGAAGAACATTTATTTGCAAGAGTGCCCCTGGCTTGCTGACTTTGCAGAATGGCAAAAATTGGAACATTGTTACTCTGTTTCTATTTGCCACGCTGTTGTTTTTCATTTCCAAATGTGAATAAAGACCCCACCTACTTTTAACTGTTTGTTCCCTCACTTTGGTACATTTCCCACTTTCTCTTCTCTGTGCTCCATCCCTCGGATTTAACAGGGCTTCATTAGCCATACATAGTGTGTATTTCACATCCTCTCAATCTGTTAAGACATTTTATGTGCATATTTCACAGCGGATTCTGATTGTAAATTGGTTGTAGAAACTTCATTGACTTCCTGTCTGTGACATTTCTGATGGATGGTCCCTATTTATACAGAACAGCACAGCGTGTGCAAAGTTACACGGCTCCACGCCATGCTTAATGGATTGGAAGGAGAGAGCCGGCAGTCCCACTGTGAAGAGAATCATCCGCTTCCTTTTTGGGCAGCAGTCAGAAAAGTCCAGTGCAGAACACAGGCTGTGAAAGTCTTACTCAGCTGACTCAAGTTCTGGCACTTCTACAAAGCCTTCCTGGGTTCCCAAAGAACAACTCAGCCCTGAAAATAACACTGGAGATTACAGTGTTTGGGCCTGGCCACTGGGGTAGACCAGCAGACCCCACCTGGGTTCTTTTGTGGTATGTGTCTGTGTTAATGTCCTCATCCAAAAAGATGGAGATAACTTATTTTGTCGGCGTG
Source organism: Propithecus coquereli (assembly GCF_000956105.1). Taxonomy (NCBI): domain Eukaryota; kingdom Metazoa; phylum Chordata; class Mammalia; order Primates; family Indriidae; genus Propithecus; species Propithecus coquereli. Next base: position 3,753,185 of record NW_012148396.1, on the reverse strand, counting down.
GGGGGATCTTAGTCCATTTGGGCTGCTGTAACAAAATACCATAGACTGGGTAGCTTATAAACAACAGAAAATTATTTCTCCTAGTTCTGGAGGCTTGGAAGTCCAAGATCAAGGTGCCAGAAGATTCAGTGTCTGGTGAGGGTCCACTTTCTTGTTTATAGATGGCACCTTCTTACTGTGTCCTCACATGGTGAAGGGGACAAGGCAGACCTCTGGGAATTCTTTTATAAGGGCACTAATCCTATTCAGCAGGTGATTAGCTCGCATGATCTAATCACCCCCCAATGGCTCCACCTCCTAATGCCATCACATTGATGATTAGGTTTCAATATATAAATTTTGTGGAGGACACAAACATTCAGACCATAACAGGGCTTTTTGTGATTTTGGCAGGACTGCTCACCTGTCCCACCACAATCCAGTTGACCAGATTCATGTCACCTGATTTCCTACCCTCTCACTCTCTTGAATTTATCCCATCAAGTCTTTGAGTTTGTAAACACTCAGAACTTTGTCAGAGTTTGAGTGTGTATGTGTTTGCTTCTGTGTATTTGGAAAAAGGAGGGGCTTATTAATAATAACAAGGAATTGCATCCTTCTCTCCTTCCCCAGTTCCTATTATTGTCAAGGAATGGAATCCCTTCATCTGTCATTATGGGGCAAGAGGAGAACACAGCTGCATGTAACTTTACTCTGGGGAAAGAGTAGAGAGGACCCTCCTGAGTCTCCTTCCCTAGAATTAAACAAACTATGTACAAAGAAAGAAAGAGACTATCACACAACCACCAATAGATTTAGAGCTCTGTCGGCCAGGTGGAATTGAAGTCAGAGGAGCTACGCAATAAAAGGTAGTGTGAAGCTCAGTCATGGTCTCTCTTATTTCTGAGTTAAAAGCAATCCTCAACTTTCATGCTTTCTTTCTTCTTTTCAAAAATTCACAATTTGCATATTACATTCTGACATCCCCAAATAGTTTTCCATGTGTTGAAGTTGGCCTTTTAGTCACTACTTCCTAATAATGATTTTGAGCCATTTCAGAGTGTGGGGGGCTGGGGGTGCTGCGGGTGCTGCTTGCCAGAGGTCATGTGATGGAGAAAGAGTCAGGTCTCTATTGATTCAGTGGCAGTTGGTGGTGGGTACCCTTCTCCCACCTTAGACATGGAAACAATAATGGTCCCCAGTTCTCCTCCACCAGGTGCCAAGGGGCACCAGTGAGTCTCCAGACCACTGAGATCCTGGAGTCTGTTCTCCTGGACCACTCTCCTCTCCAACCTCCTTGCCCAGCAGACCACACTGACCTCACTCTCACTTCTTCTGTGCAGGGATGACGGATGGTGCTGTTTGCAGGTGGGGAGATTTCCCAGTCCATAGTAAGGATTTGTTCTGCAATGACAGAAGAAACTTTATTCCCCACCACTGTGCGTTGCCGAGGGTAGATAACCTGAAAGTTCATCCAGTGATCTTGGATATCATTTGTTTTTAAATAAGCTTTTTATGAAAGCATAATATGCATGCAGGAAAGTGCACCAATCATAAGTGTACAGCTTTGATGAATTTTCACAAAGTGAACGCACCTGTGTGACCAAAACAGAATCCTTATCACTATCACCAAAAAATTTACCACTGTTTTCATTCATCATCAAATATCTTCACCTATTTGTGATTTTATGTAAATGAAATCATATAGTATCTACTCTTTTATGTTTAACTTCTTTGGCTCAATATTATAGTTATTAGGTTTATTCAAGTTTTTGTATTCAGCAAATGTACAATTTCTTTGTTGCATCATTTACTACTATATGAGTATGTCACTATTTATTTGGCTGCTGTTGGACTTTTTCCCCCAATATTGGGCTGTTGCGAATATGTTGCTTTGAACATTCTATTACATGTCTTTTGGTGCATACATGTATTTGTTCTTTTGGATATATACCTAAGCATGGAATTTCTTAGGGTTTTAGGGTACTCTTTGCTTTCGCAAGCACTCCCAAACAGTTTGCCAAAGTGAGTGATAATTTAAACTCACATCAACAGCAGTGTAAGAGAGTTTCAGTTGCTCTACATCCTTGTCAGTCTTTTTAAATTTTAACTATTCTGGTAGGTGTGTAGTGGTATCTTATTGTGGTTTTAATTTGTATTTCTGTGTGACCAATGGTGTGTAGAATCTGTTCATGTGTTTATTGACTATGTTGATATCCTTTTTGTGAAGTGCTTGTTCAAATCTTTTAGTCACATGCTATAGGGTTATTTGTGTCTTTCTTACTGATTAGGAGTTCTCTCCATATGCTGGATATGAGCCCGTCTTATTCAGTGGAGATTTCTGATTTTAAAAAAGTTTTAAATCTTAGAAAATTTCAGTTTATCAATCTTTTACTTATTTGTTACTGCTTTTGTTTTCTGTTTAAGAAAACACGGCTTCCTCCAGGGCTGTGCTTATATTGCCATCTGGAAGCTTTATTGTTTTATCTTTTACATTTAGTTCTAGAAGTCATCTGGAATTGATTGTGAGGTAGTGTTCACAGTGTGAGGTAGGGGTCAAGATTTCTTATTTTTCTTCACGTGGATATTCTCCAATCCCAATATCATTTATTAAACAGGACAAAACACCTTATACTTATGGCTTTGCAGTGTCACCTTTGCTTACATCAGGTGACTTTGTATGTGTGTGGTCTGTGTTTGGACTTCCTATTCTGTTCCATTGGTCTCTCTTCTACACTCGCACCAATATCATGTCATCTTAATGATTGTAAACTTGGTAATCTGTAGTCTAAGATCTTCCATTTTGTTCTTATTGAAGTGTTCTTGTTTATCTTGGCTTCGTGCATTTCCATATAAATGGTATAATAGAATCAACTGTCAATTTCTACTGAAAAACCTACTGGGGTTTGAAATGGCTTTAAATCTTTAGATCAATTTGGGGATAATTTACATCATTACAATACTGAATCTTCTAGCCAATGCTTTCACCTATGTTCCACTGGCTTTCTAGCCATTGGCCTTGTGTCTTCATAAATATACACAATTATTATTTGTCAATTAAAAATAAAAGAAAAGACATCGGCCTAGGTAAGGAATTCTTGAAGAAGAACCCCAAAGCAGTCGCCGCAGCAACAAAAATAAATAAGTGGGATCTAATCAAATTAAAAAGCTTCTGCACTGCCAAGGAAACTATC
>NW_012148396.1:3729585-3748937 GCF_000956105.1 Propithecus coquereli | reverse complement strand
TTTTCTCCATTAGGGCTTACTCATTTGAAGTAAAAAAAAAATTATCAAAAGACTTTAGAGGAGAACCATTTTCTTCAGGGATTCTTAAGCCTCAATTTTGACTGCCTTGGCAGTCCCAAACTCAAATTTTTTATCTCTGCAGCCTGTGAGATGACAAAAGCTCTTTTTAGAGCTTCTCTGTTTGTTAGATTTCACCTTCTCAGCTTTCCCTCCCCACCCATGCCAAGAATCTGAAAATTCCCCCATGAAAAAAGTAGTGTGCCAGTGTTGAACTCTTCACAAGCACTTTTCTCTGTAGCATCTTGGCCACTCGATATCCTACCTGCCATGGAAGCTTTCTGATGCCTTCAAAAAAATTTGTTTTTTAAAAATTTTATGCAGTGTTTCTAGTTTTCTTAGACTGCAACAAGCAAATTCATAGAGCTGGAAGCAAAACTATCCTAGTTATCTCACTTATTTACATCTTTTTTTGGTCTGAGGAAAGAGAAATACTTAGATAAACAATATATAAGGATTTTATAAAATATCTTAGCATTCCAAGGAAGGAAGTGCTGTCCTTAAAGCCTGTATGTTTACTGTTCAATATTCAGAGATTGGACTTTCAAAGATGTAAATTGTTGGGTTGGAGGTGGAGAGTTGCTTTTATGTAAATCCATGTTTGTCCTGGTCATGGAAACAGCTTGTAGCTTCCCTTTGTATCTTAAAAGGAGATGTTTAGCAATCACTCATTGAATTGAGTTGAACTAGAAACAGGAAGCTTTGCAGAAGGAGGGAGTAGTTCTGCCAGCAAAATCAGAAAGGGTGGTTGAATCTAAGACTGCCAGTGAAGGTCAGTTGGGTAGCAAGAGGGCTGTGGCCTTGGGCCCAGGCAGACCTGGATGTGAGTTCTGGCTCTGTCACTTGCCTCCTCTGTTACTCTGGGTAGGTTTGAGGAGTCTGAGGTTTGTTTGAATTGGGATGTCCAGTTGGCAGTCAGTTATATGAGTCTTAGGATGAGAGCTGATAACTGTGATTTATGAGCATGAGATGTTTTTCCATTTGTTTGTGTTGTTTGTGATTTCTTTCATCAGTGTTTTGTAGTTCTTCTTGTAGAGATCTTTCACCTCCTCGGTTAAATATATTCTTAGGTATTTTATTTTCTCTGTAGCTATTGTGAATGGTATTGAGTCCTTGATTTGACTCTCAGCTTGACTTTTATTAGTATATAGAAATGCTACTGATTTGTGTACATTGATTTTGTAACCTAAGACTTTGCTAAATTTATTTATTAATTCTAGGAGTCTTTCGGTGAAGTCTTTAGGGTTCTTTAGAAACAAGAACTTATTATTAGCAAACAGGGATAATTTGACCTCCTCTTTCCCAATTTAAGTACTCTTTTTATCTTTTTCTTGCCTAATTACTCTGGTTAGGACTCCCAATCCTATGTTGAATAGAAGTGGTGACAGAAGGCACCCTTGTCTTCTTCCAGGTCTTAAGGGGAATGCTTCAACTCTTCCCCATTCAGTATGATGTTGGTGAGTGGGTTTGTCATACATGACTTTTATAATTTTAAGGTATGTTCCTTCTGTGCCTAGTTTGTTGAGGGCTTTTGTCATGAAAGGGTGCTGGATTTTATCATATGCTTTTTCTGCATCTATTTAGATGATCATGTGGTCTTAGTTTTTGCTTCTGTTTAGGTGGTGAATCATGTTTATTGATTTGCATATGTTGAACCATGCTTTCATCCCTGGGATGAAATACACATGATCAGGTGAATTATCCTTTTGATGTTGTCAAATTCAGTTTGCTAGTATTCTAGTGAGGATCTTTGCATATTTATAAGGGGTATTTGTCCATAGTTTTTTTGTTGTTGTTGTTTCCTTTCCTGGCTTTGGTATGAAGATGATACTGGCTTTATAGAATAAATCAGGGAGGATCCCTTCCTTCTCAATGTGATGGAATACTTTCTGTAGAATAGCTACTAGTTCTTCTTTGTAGGTCTGGTAGAATTTAGCTGTGAATCCATCTTTTCTGGGGATTTTTTATGGGGGAGATTTTTTATTACTGCTTCAATCTCCCTGCTTGTCATTGGTCTGTTCAGGATTTCTATTTCTTCTGATTCAGGCTTGGAAGGGTGTGTGTTTCCAGGAATTTATCCATTTCCTCTAGGTTTTCTAGTTTGTTTGCATAGAAGTTTTTGTAGTATTTATGGATGATATTTTGCATTTCCACAGTATCAGTTGTAATGTCTCCTTTTGCATTTCTGATTGAGCTTATTTTTTTCATCAATCTTTTGTATTTTTTTTTTTTTTTTTGGTTTCCATTTCATTTAGTTCTGCTTTGAACTTTTTTTTTCCCTTCTGCTGGCTTTGGATTTAGTATGTTGTTCTTTTTCTATTTCCTTGAGATATGACATTAAGTTGTTAATTTGTGATCTTTCTGTCTTTTTGATGAGAGCATTTAAGGCTATAAATTTTCCTCTTAGGACTATTTTTGCTGCATCCCATAGATTTCAGGAGTTTTTGTCCTGTTTGTCATTCAGTTCAAGGAATTTTTTGATTTCTGAGGCTCAGGACATAAGCATAAAGCTGTTTGGCTGGCCTGGGGATGTGTCTGCCTGGATGGTCCATGGAGCTGTTTTTTATGCCCTGATTGTGGGATTGGGGCTCTTTGGGCTGGCCAGGGGTGTGTCTTTGAGCAAGGAGGGTACTGTGGGGCTGTTTCTCAGGTCCTGAGTGTGGGCTTTAGCCACTCTGCCAGCCTGGGGCCATATCAGCTGCTCTGTGGTTCAGGGACCTCTCCCATTCAGGGGAGAGCACACAGTGGTCTGGCCAGCTCTAGGGTGGGTTTTCCCTGGGTAAGATTGCTAGACTATTCCTCAAGCTGTAAGTACAAGTGGCAAGGGTTGGTTTCACTGCTCTGCAGGACCAGAGTCACAGCTGATCCTGGGCCCAGACTCTATGCAGCTAGGGTCCTGGCCTTTAGTCATCCATGTGGACTTGGCTTGATGAAGATGGAGCGCAGCGCTGGAGAGGTACAATGGATACTGGTCCCCAGGGCAGGGTGCACTCCAGAGGTGGTTCTGGTCTCAAGATGGCACTGTGCTGTAGCAGCTTGACTCACAGGGGATGGTTGGGGAAGGGGAATACACACCTTGCACTTCTAATTTGAAGCAATGCAGCTGCTTTGCTTCAAATTAGGAGCAAATTAGAGTTCCTCTCCAAACCAGGCTCCGGGCCTTTTAGGACTATGGGATTCTCCTGTGTTAAGGACTTTATAGGTATTTGCAGTGGCAGTGGGAGCTGGTGGGGTTCTTCTGCTTACCTTTTCCCCACAAGGGGAAGTCTCTTCTCACTCCAGGCCTATCCAATCATGATGGGGGAGATGGAGCTGCAAATGTCAGTGCCTCCATGCTGCCCTCCTTGGCTTCCAATCACTGCAGGTTTCTCTGCACTCCAGCACTCCCCCTTATATGCTCCACTCAAATCTTACTGTTTATTCATTGCCTTGGTCATTTCTTATGTGTGGGTGGGTGAGCACTAGGAGTTTCTAGTCAGTCATCTTGCTGATAACACTCTATCTCTCCCATTTTATGACTGGAGAGACTCTGGCAGAGAGGCAGTACCTATGCACAATAAGCCATGGAGCCACAGAAGAAAAGAGCTCCCAGATTAAAGGCATTTCTAGGAAGGGAATATGGAGGGTTGGTGGTGGAGGGGATCTGGGGTGGGGAGAAGAACATGGCAAAAGAAGTGGGAAAATACATACGTTTTTTACAATTTTGCCATGGATTAGCCTTGGCTGGTTCTTTCATTTGGAACTGTGGGTTAACTAAGAGAAAGGAGCTGCATTTAAGTCTCAGTACTGTTGTGAACTAATTATGTGGACTCTGGGAATTCAGAGTACTCCCCTGAGTCTCGATTTCTTTTTCTGTAAAATGCAAAGGATGGCACATCCCTTGTGGGTTGTCATAAAGATCAAATGCAATAGTGAATTTCCAAGTGCTCTTTAAATAAAAAGGTTATGTATTTGCAGGTTTTATTATGCAGGCTATCATATAACATTTTCTCTTAGTTATTACTTGAGTTTTTGTCTTACATTTTGCAGTGCATTCTGTTTACTATCCTCTGGATTCTTTCATTTGTCACACAGAAAGTGTTAGTCAGACTCAGCTGTGATCCAGGGACCTGTGATTTGTGGTTTCAAGCTATTTCTCTTATATCAAATGTCTTTTCCTTCAATTCCGTCACTTTCAGAAAATGAAATGAAAACACAAAGCAATCCTCTCCACCTGGATTTTGACACTTCTCCAATGTTCCTATCTCCTTTAGTGAAAATGAGTTTTCTGAATCCTGAACCCAGATTTCCCTTAGGACTCATGGGGCCGCTCACACTAAGTGGTGCTTGTGGGACTGGAGATAATAAGCAGAGCCCATTGGTCCTGGCTCAGGGCCAGGACCAGGACATGTGGAGGACATTTGTCTTTAGCTTCTTCAAGCTCTCTGTGTCCTCCCCTGACCCCCTACAGTATTTTTGTTGTAACTGTCACTCAATCCTTGAATATTATCACCCTCTGAGAGGCCAGGATCACTTATATCTCTAATAAATGCCTGAGCCACCTTTTCAATATCTAGGGCGATGTTTCCCAAAGTGAATTCTACAGAGCATAGCTCTGTGATGTTTCTTTGTACAAAGGTTTTAGGGTCAAATGCATTTGGCAGACTCTGCTTAGGTTGCTCTTTTGAATATTTTATAGAACCTTAATGTATAGCTTATTACAGGCTCTGAAAATTCCTGCTTTTTATTCGTCGGCCCATTTTTTCTTAAAATGTTTTTTTCCCAGCCTTGTTTTTACTTTCTTCTCTTTCTGGGACTCTTAGTACACATGTGATGTTGTCCCATATATTCCTATATGCACTGCGCCAACCCCAATCTTTTTTTCTCTGCTACTCAGATTGGAGAATTTCTGTTGACCCATTGTCAGGTTCATCGAATCTTTCTTTTGCATTTTCAATCTGCTATTAAGTCCTTTCAACTACTTTATCTCAGTTTCCAATTCTAGAATTTCCATTTGATTCTTTAATACAGTTTTCTTTCTTTTTCTTTTTAATTTTTTTGCTGTGTTTCCCTATCTTTTGATTCATTTGGATTATATTTTCCTTTAATTCAATGAGTGTATTTGTATTAGTGGCTTTAAAGTTTTAATCTGCTAAATAATAAATCTGTGCTAGTTCCAGTTTGGTTTTCAATTGACTTTTTTTTCCTCTACTAAAGGTCATATTTCTATATTTTCTGTTTCCTTGCATGTCTAGTACTTTTGAACTTTTGTTGAACAATATAGATAAAGTAGATTTTTTTTTTTTTTGAAAGTGGCTCAATTGATATTTGGTCACCTTGAACTTGTGTTGATATTGTTTTGTGCTCTATCTTGTGCTCTCTCTATTCTACCCTCTGTAGCAAGCCTCAGGTAGTCTCACCTTTTGCTTATATAGCCCAGCCCTCCACAATCTGTACAACTTTCTCCATTCCAATGCCTGCTCCACACATTTCAGCCCCTCCACCCATTCATCTCAGTGAGGCTACTATGTTATGCTTGGATTCCAGTCCATAGCCAGGAAGTCCTTCCCTCACAATCATGAGTCTCACCTCAAATGGTAATCAAATTGTCCCTGTTTTCAAACCCACTAAGCTCAGATAACAAATCTTAAGATCCCACCTTTAAGCCTTTGTTTGCTTCCAAGTTCCAAACAAGTAAGAGTTGAGTGCAAGAAATAGAAATCAATTTATGTATTTAAAGTAGAAAGGCATTTAGTATAAGGAATTCAGTGATAGCAAAATCATTGGGAGGACTTACTCCCAGATCAGCACAGAATTGACTCACAGGGGAGCTTCTATTTCTGAGGCTTCCAGGGAGCTTTCTGGATTCAAGGACCTCTGCTCCCATTTCAAATGCAAGGACACAAAGCTGGAAATTAGACCTTGCAATGCTACTATAGAAAACTTCATATTCCTAAGAACTTTCTTACCAGCAGAAGCAATGCAAAAGAGAGCAGATAGGTTGGTTTAGTTTATTTCTACCTTTCAAATCCCACTCAAATACATCTAATTGTTGGAATCTAATTTGTATTCAGACCTTAGCTGCAAGGGAGTCTGCGCAATGTGAATTCTAGCTTTCCAGTCTTCCCTAGAAGGATAAGGGGAAGGAGTTTGAATGAGCCAATCCACACAGCTTTCATGTTCTCTGCTTAGAATTCCTTTTTCCTTCAGGACATACCTCCAATGCTTCCTCCTCCTTAGAGCTCATTTTTTAGTCTCCTGCCATGTAGCATATATACTTATTATAATGTTTTCATAATTTTTGTGATTATTTTTCCCCATTATGGAAAAATATAGCTCTTTGGGTTAAACACTGTGGCTTATTCTTTCTTCATCCCTAATGTCTAGTCCAATAGCTGTCACATATGGCTCAATATATGTCTATTGAATGAATGAATGAATAAATGAATGAATTATAAGGAATAGTGGAAATTTGAGATCTTCAAATTATATAACATAGAAAGATGCCCCTAAAGGTGGAATGGTCTTGAAGAGAGGGTGACTTTTGCCTCTTTATTCAGATTCTTTCTATGTCAACTGACCAGTAAAGATTGAAAAATTACCCCCAACTGATTACCTGGAGCTGGAGATAGGTGGCACTTTGACTGAATTCCACAAGATCTTTTAAAACAAATTCAATCACAGTAGTTTGTGTGTGTCACTGCAATTTTGGGCCCAAGGAGACCATTCTGAGCCCTGGATCCAGCCTTTCAGAGGTGCATACTAAGTCACTCACCACCAGAATGTTTCTTACCTGTGAGCTGGAAGAGGAGACACTCCCTTGGGAGGTAACACATGCATGTGCCAAGCAAATGGCTTCCACTGCAGTGGCCGAGATGGATGGTTTGCCTCCTGCAGGCAAACACTCCTCCCCTCAGTGGAATCCTTCCCACTCCCTGGCCCATCATTAAATCCAGCCCATTCATAACACTGGCCCAAATTCTGCCTCCTAGAACTCAGCAATTGTGCTAGAGCTTGTTTCAGGCCTGGGCCAACTCACTGGAATTTTTGACTAGTCCCGTATACAATGGGGAAGCTTGTGTTTGCATGTGCATATTGTGGGTCCTCCACCCCCATCTAGTCTACCACTAACACAGAATCTTAGCACTAAAGGGGACCTGGGAGAACCTGGGGTTATTAGGAGGGTACTGGGCTCAGCACCAGAGAACCCGGTCCCTGTTTTCTGTTTTTTCCACTGATGAGACCCATTGGTATCCAGGATGGAACAGCCACCCAACCTACTTGCAGCTGACCTGGTGTATGAAAGCAATAACTGCCTAGGGTGTGTCACTGAGGCTTTTGCGAAGCTTGCTTTCCAGCATTATTGTGGCAATAGATAACTGATACCCCGACAATCTTCTCATTAATAATAACCACATTATTCACTCAACACATATTTACTGAGCACTTATTTCTTGCCAGGCACCATCCATGTTTTCCCGCCAGCGAAGGGGGCCCTGGTTGTGATATGCTGTCATACCTTCTTATCACTAAAGGTAAGCCTATCCTTTACAACTCTAAAGAATGTTCTAGAATTTAGGATTATTTATAATCATGGATTTTTTTCTATGTGTGTGTGTGGTGGGGAAGGATGTTGCTGTTAGTCCCTGAGATACTGCTCAGTTCTGGGAATTAATTACAAATAAAGTCCCTAAACCTGCAGAGGGGAGCCTGGATTAGGTGACTCCACCCTGCACTTCACTCCCCCCATTTCCAGCCCAAGAGGTATGACCTGAGTGAGCTACATGTGTTTCTAACTGTAACCAGAACCATTAGAGAAAATATCTGGGGGAGTATAGCTAATTTCCAAATATGCAATATGGAGATGATGTTCTGTGGAAGTATAGGAAAAGGTAAAGTCAAAAAGCAATAGAGGTTTAACCTGGCAAATAATCCTGATGATCTTGACTATGTTTACATTATCTTAGGGACATTAATACAGGTATTGCCACTGCCATTGCTTCTATAATTTCTTGGGCTCCTACCATGTGCCAGTCATGCATTGAACACTTTATATATTAATACATTTTCTTATTTAATTCTCACAGCCTTTGCAGTGCTAGCTAGGTACTTTTTGTATTCCCATTAATAGATGAGAACACTGAAGCCCAGAGAGGTTAAGTGACTTGTCCAAGGTCACGCAGCTAACAAGTGGTAGAACCAAGATTCAACCCAAGTCTGCTTGCCTCTAGACTGTGACCCTGTACTGCTTCTGGGTGCACTTGGTCCTGATATAATCCTGTAGGAAAGACAATTCATATAAAATATTTTAATCCTCATTTTGTAAATTAAGAAGCCAACTTTCAGGAAAGCTATAGGATCTGTCCAAGTCCAATTAACTAGTTAGTAGCACAGCCAGTTCAGTACAGTATTTTGAATATATCTCATTTTAGTTTACTTTTTAAGGGCCAGAACATAAATTCAGTGAATTCATTTGGATTCTTTGGGTAGCTAGGAGCAGAGGCTGCGGAAGGTGAGAAACACGTCCATTCTGTGGTCGTGATTTCATCTCTTAAATCTGAGAGTGGAGACAGCTGGGTCCAATATTTGTTTTCAATTGAGTGCATCAAAACAAAGCTGGAAGCTTTTTTTGTTTTCTGCTGTGGGTGAGTTAAGCAAATGGCAAGAAGAACAGTTTTGTGTGTTGGGGCTTCAACTTTCGAGAGAACCCATCTGGACGCCTCCTCTGCAGCTGCGGGGCATTTAGAAGCCCATTTGCTCTTGGCTCGTTGCGAAGCCTGCTCTGCTGGCTGCCTCCGACTGGTCTGTTTCTCCCCCAAATGAAAGAAGCACCTCTCCACGTCTTTATCTCCCACTTCCCGAGACATGAACCAAGACACACCCTCCACAGATGGCACAATTAAACCTGGAGGACCCCCTTGACCCCCTGCTAGACAGTCGAGATAAGGAAAGCTAATTTTTCCTGAGAGAACTTTTTCTAAATGAATAGGTGAGGTTCCCCTCTTGTCTAAAAAGTTGTTCTTATTGAATTCTAAAAGCAAAAGGAATTTTCAAGGTTATCTAATTTAAGACAATTTTAAAATGTATCTTGTTTTTCATTTGTTTATTCAATACGTGTGTGTGTGTGTGTGTGTGTGTGTGTGTGTGTGTGTGTGTATGTACAAATAGGTAAGTAGATGCCTGGCAGGCACGATACCAGGCACAAGGCTGCCATGATGAAGGAAGTAGGTGCAGACTCGATTTATACAATGTAGCCAATATAGTGGGGGAACCAGACATTAAATAAATTATAGCAAAAGTAAATATGTAACCACAACATACGCTTTATGCTATCAAGCACATAAAGGAGCTTCGCAATTGTGAAATAGGCAGACCTCACCTATTTAGGGTCAGGAGCACCTTGAGAGGATGTGTTCTTTAGGATGAGATGAGGACTGGCTGGGGGCCGCTAGGAGAAGAGAGGTGCTGGGTGGGTGGGGGCAGGAGAAAATCCAGGCGAAGGCACCACAGATACTGAGGTGGCGAGCTGGAGTGGAGAGGGCTTCCCCTGTTAGAGGGACACGTGCAAGCTGGCATGGCTGGTGTGTGATGAGGACAGAAGAGGGCCGAGACGGGGGTTGGCAGTTGTAGATGGGAACGTATCACTCAGACTTTGTGAGTCATACTGAGTTTTAGGGATAAGTTCACAAGGAGCGTGCACAAACCGCTCCCTCCCCCCGACAGTGGGTCGGCATCCATTTGGGGGTAGAGTGTTCAGGGAAGCGGACTAGGAAGTCCAAGGTATTGGCGCTAGGACTATCTATTGTTTGCTGCCCGTGTGGCTTTGGGCAAGTTCCCTCCTTCTGGTCCTGGATTCTCTTACCTCTGCCAGTACAGATAATGACACCCACCCTCCCTGCTGTGGAGGAAGGAAGGTGCACTTCCCCGTGGGTGAGCTCTGGGAGACACGAGCCCCAGCGAGCACAAAGTAAGAGTAGGATGCGGTCGTGTCGTGGCAGAGGACACCTAATGCCATGGGAGTTGAATGAGAGATGTCACCTCTAGGAGAGGGCAGCAAGGACATGGCATTTGAGCTGGACATTGTAAGTAGAGAGGGTTCAAGTGAGAGAGGTGGAGTTTGGAGGTGTCCTGGGCGAGTGAACAGCCTGGGCCAAGGGAAAGAGGTGGGATTGCACAGGGACGCAGGAAGGTCAGACTGGCCCCCGCTGGGGGAACGTGTTCCTGGCAGGAGGGGCCTGGAGCTTACAGGGCTTTGCGTGCAGCCTAGACTTGGATAGCCTCTGCCCTTCTGTAACTGGGTTCCTGTTTGTTCCTCTCTGGGTACTGGAGAAGCGAGCATCTTGCTGTCTGAAGGATGATTAATGAAAACAAGCACAAGTGCTCACTGTTTTAATTAAAAGGCAAAATGCCCTCATAAATGAAGCCCAACCATTTCTGCAGCTGCTCTTCTTGGCGCCTGGGGGGCTCCGGCTGGTGCACAGAGAGCAGAGAGGGACTGAGGAAGCTGCGTGGTGGTGGGGAGTGGGGTGAAGTACGTCCATTTGGACTAAACCCACCCCCACCCCATGCTGGCTCTGCCTGGTCCTGACCTGCTGAGAAGCAACACTGCCGGCTCTAGTGATGGGCTTTCGTCCTGTTCTGCTCCATTTCAGCCTAAAACACAACCACTCAGCCCCCAAGGAGCTCTGACCCACTTCCCTGCTTGTGCTGTTGGGAGAGGCAGCGTGAGAGCGGAGAGCCTGCAGCACATAGGGTTCCGATTGATTTTTCTGCTTCTACTGAGATCTTCCTTCTTTTCTGCATTTTTTCTAAGAGATGACATCGTGTGGCTGTTAAGAGTCTGGGTCCTGGAGATGGGCTGCCTGGATTTGAATCCTGACTTTGTCACATGCTTGCTGTTTAACCTTGGGGCAACTCTTTACCCTCTCTGTGCCTCAGTTTCCTCCTATGTAAATAGAGATGAGAATACTATCTTTCTCATTAGGCTGCTGTAAAGATTAAAATATTTAATTTATGCAAAGCCCTTAGAACAAAGCCTAGCACATAGTAAGCACTTTATATATTCCAGTAGCCAGCTGGTACTTTCTGCCAAAGATGACAAATGAACCCTTCTATTTGGGAAAAAGTTTTTTTTCCCCCTTGGTTAGCTCATCAAGTTCAAAAATTCCTCTTTACAAAGTTATACTCTCTTCTGTATTAAGCAACACAGTAAAAAGCAGCACACAGATAAAACCCCACAACTAGTCAAGGCTTTGTACTTAAAACACATCAGTCCCTTGGGACAGTGTGACCACTGCCCGCTGGGCCTCGGGAGGGCTCTGCTTCCTGTTTAAGTCTCGGGCACATCCTTGATCTCCACTCCTCTTGTTGGGCCTGGACACAGTTGAATCAGGATAAGTTTTTGAGATAAAAATGAGCAGAAACTAGGGGAGCACAATGGCAACATGAGTAGATAAAGAACCAAGTGTGATTTCCCAAAGACAAGGCTGATTCACCCCAGGTCATAGATTATCTGCTCTAAGATTCTTTTCTCCCTTCCCACCCCTCTTATGATGTTCAAACTCTTTCCCTAAGCCACTGGCGTAACTTCCAGGGCATCTTTTCTTGGCTTCTGATTCCTCCTTGAAGATCTGGGTGATGAACCACGTGTTTAAAAGAGACTTTCGGTATTGCACGCAGGTCAGGACGTCCAACCCTAACACAGTGCAATATTGCAAAACTTCAGCCACGTAACAACCAGAAAATACACATTGTGAGGGTGATGTAAGCGCAGAAATGGGGAATTGTGCCCAAATACTGTAGTCTTTTCAATTTACAAAGAAAAAAAAGGTAGATGAGGTACTTAAAAGTACTTCCCAAAGCTCAAGGCTGTAGGATTGCCCTGGAAGGGCCCTCCCCCAGCATCTCTGACTGTGTTAGGGATTATGTTCTTTCTGATGGGAGATTTGGTGCCTCCATCGTAGGCAAAAGCTGCTTGATCCCTCGTGAAGAATCACAGTTAATATACAATTCTTTATTTTGATTATTCGAACGTGATAGATTCCATTTACTGAGCACCTACTGTGTTACAGACATTGGGCTGAATGCTTTACCTATCTTATCTCATTTAATCTTCACAATGAACATACAAAGTAGGTATTTTTATCTCCATTTTACAGATAAGGAAGGAGAAATTCATGGACATTAAATAACACAGATTAAATAACACAGAGAGATTAAAGTCACACAGACAAGAGGTAGTAGAGCTTGAGCTTAAACTAAGACTTCCTGAATCCCAGCCAGGCCTCTCCCCATATGTCCGCAGCCTGCCCTGAGCAGGGTGACGTTTGCAATTCGGTCACAGCAGCGTGCACTGAAGGGACCCGAGTCCTGATCATCATGCTGTCAGGACTCCTGGGGAGGGATAGCCGCCTTCTTGCTGCAACCACACATGGCTTTTCCTCTGAGCAGGCACTCCTGTATCTCTTCCTCTTCTTATGAGGGCACCAGCCTTATGGGACCTCATTGAACTTATTTACCTCCTTTGAGGCCCTTTTTCCAAATGCAGTCACGTTGGGGGTTAGAGCTTCAACATATGAATTTTGATAAGCGGTGTATCCTCTGGGCCGTCCTGTTGAACAGAATCCTCTGGTGCGATCTACAGCCTTATGTGGAATATCCACTTGAGCGTGTCCACTTCTAGAGTCTATTCTTCCCTTCTTCCACTGCCTCTCACAACAATCTGGCATTTCTTCCACTTAGTATGAGATATCTTTTTTTGGTTGCTTCTAGGAGCCATCCTAACAGGCTTTGCCACATTTACTGGGGCCTTGCCTAGGATTACTCCGGTATCCCGTAAGAGTAATTCAGAATTATTACGCTCACCCTTGTCCAGCTTTATGTTCTGCCCCTCTGTCAGGCACCCAGGAGTTCAGTCCCACATATGTTCTCCCAGCTGTCGTGGGAACATGCTGACTAGGTCAAGTAGAGCCCTTCCCTCCCTTATCAGCCCAGGTACTTCTTCAGGTGGGTCTTATTGTGACTGAGCCTTAACTTAAATATAAACCTACTGGCCAGGAGGGCAGGTGGGGCCAGATCCTGGAGGATGTTGCTGTTTTCTTTCAGACAGGAGGACTTTGCATTGCCTTTGAAATGTTGGGGCAGGTGCTAGCTCTTCTAAGGGGGGACTGGCCCATGGCTGAATGTTTGGAGCGTTGCTCTTTCATCAAGGTATGACACATTCCGTGCATCGGGTGCTCAGTAGTTTGTAATCAGGATTGTCCTTGGCATAGCAGACTTGCCTGGGTTGGAATCTTAACCATGTTTGGAGTTTAGCCACTCTGATAATTCAGCCCTGGACCTGCTTCTCAGTTCTCTCTGCCCTTTTCCTACAGGAGAGGGAAGTCTCTTTACATGCTACCAAGGAAGCCCTCTGGCTTTCACACTTCCCTTTAATTGCTGTTTAATTACTTTTAGCTGTTCATTTTTTTTTCCAGTGCATCCATTGAAACTTAGCAAAGGCACTCAATTTCACTGTTCTTATGGTAACTATTCCCCCATATTTCTCAAATATGTGAGGCATCACACTCGCTAATGTATACTTTTCCTTCGTTATCCCATCCCAGTTCACAATTAGTGAAAGTTTTTATAATTGCATTGCTACTCTGCCGGAGGCTATGTGTCACCTCTCAGCAGTAATGGGACCCTATTGCCAGCTGGGTGGATCGAGCTCCAAATTCCTGTAGTATTAATAATATCTACTTTCTTGGACTATTCCAAGGACCAAATGTCATAGGTTGGATTTCCTGGGACCCAGACCAGGAGAGTAGCATGCAGGATTTTTATTAGGGAATGCTCTTGGAATCAATGCTTATGGAAGGGAAGGGAAGTGGGGAAAGAGAAGGGATTGTCAGAGGGAGAATTTGAGCTGCGAAGCAGCTGGAGTGGAGCCCTGGCAATCCCACGGGGAGCTCTGCGGCTGAAATGTCTTCTCTGAGTTGTCCTGTGTTGGGACCCTTGTGTGAACGAGTCATTGATGTGGGTCACCCTGGGAAATAGGCCAGATCTTGGGTGAGGTTGCTTCTTCAGCTTAAATAATCTCGATGTAGCTATTTAAAGTGAAATTTAGAATAATTAAAATTAAAATTAAATAAAATTAGAAATTCAGTTCCTAAGTTGCAGTAGCCACATTTCAAGTGCTCAGTAGCTGCATGTAGCTCATAGTTACCATATTGAACAGCACAGGTGTAGGACATTTGCATCACTGCAGGAAGTTCTGCTGCAGCTTATCAAAGACAGGCTTCGGTGTTAAAAAAGAGAAGGGCTCTTGTGGGTGTCCCCCAACTCTTAGGGTTCTGTCCTTCAGGAGTCCCAACTGAAAACCTGGGGTGCTTACCAAGGAAATTTATCCTTGTTAGCCCTGAACTCCGGTTTTTGTTCCCCCAGCCTCACAAGCCTGTTGAAGGCTCTGCTAAGTGTGTCAGCCCCTCAGATCCCAAGTTCAAATCGGCAAATGAAATAAAGAAAAAAGTGACATATAATGTGGGGCTAACATTTCTGTGCTTTCCTTCTCCTTAGAAATTTGGTCCCTGTGCTCTCACTCACTGAGTAGTTTCCAAAGCCTTTAGTTATTTTTTAAAAAACATTTTTCCCAATTTTGCTTTTGATTTGCTTTGTTCTTGGCAGGAATATTGATTGGCAATAAACTAGCCTGCCACTGCCTGGATTTGCTATCTACGGCCTATTTTAAAAATTTATATCCCAATTTGGCTGCCATGATGTTTTAGTCTGTTTGGGTTGCTATAACAGAATACCATAGACTGGGTAGCTTATAAACAGCAGAAATTTATCCGCTCATGGCTCTGGAGGCTGGGAAGTCCAAGGTCAAGGTGCTGCAGATTCAGTGTCTGGTGTGGGCCTGTTCTTCATGCACAAACTTCTTGCTGTGTCCTCATGTGGTGGAAGTGCAAGCCAGCTCTCTGGAGTCTCTTTTATAAGGACACTAATCCCGTTCATGAAGCCTCTGCCCTTATGACGTAACCACCTCCCAAAGCCTGCATCTCCTAATACCATTACCCTGGAGGTTAAGATTTCAGCATATGAATTTTGGGGGCACACAACAGTCAGACTCTAGCACATGACATCGTTCAACTGGTTTTCTTCTGCCTTGTTTGGTGCCATCTCAGTCTGCCATGCTGGCTCCCATTACTTGAAGTTCTGTTCTTGGCCTCTTATTTTTATCCTTCAAATTTCCTCTTGTTAAAATCTCTTAATCTCATGACTTTACTGCCTATGAGCTGAAAGCTCCCCCCTTATTTATATATAGACCACAGCAGGTTCAGTCCCCTGCTGTATGTTTCCATGGCATCCCATAATCTTCCAATTATAACATCCATCACATATTAGCTACAAATAATCAGTAAATGACTTGATGCTACAGCACAGAATTTTGGGTTAGACTTACTTAAAATAGGTCAGGATTTAACTAGGGACTCAGTCATGACTGGAACTATTGAGGTTCAAGAAGCTCTTGTCAAGAGGGTAGGAACCTAGGAGAGCTGACCCTCTGAGAGCACTGGATTATTTATAAACACTTTGGAGAAACAACTGGAGTGGTTCTGCGATGAAGTGCAATGTCTTCAGTGATGAAATGTTATTACTTGTAATCCCACATGCACCAGCTGTGAAAGGCTATTTATACCTTTGCCTCTATGGCTGCCTCTGCACAGCTTATGGCCTGCTTGACATGCTTCACTCCTGGGGATATCATGAAAGCAAGCTTAGAAATATTGCCCTGGAAGAATCCAATGTAAGTTCTTTGTGAATGCTCAAGGTTAGGATTGGGCGATAATGGTCTGAAAGGCATTGTGGTGTTCTGGGAAGAGAAGTGAATGAAGGGGCAGGAGACTTGGGTTTAAGTCTATGCTTCACCACTGAAATCCTGGGCAAGCTTCTTCTTGCATTTCCATGTTTGTGTCATTAATTTATCCCTCAGCTTGTCTCCCAGTGACTATGTCAGTATAAAGTAAAGAGTGAAAGTGTGGCCTTTGTAAAAACCAGCATCTTACTGACTAGGGAAATGGGAGAAGCCTACCTTCTTGATGAGAGGAACTTCAGAGTTACATCGCAGAGGCACAGGTGCAGGGAGGGAACTGAAGCTGTTTTTGCAATTCATCTGGGAGGGTGGGGAAGTGTGCTCAGTTAAGGCTGGGCTGGAAAGGTTACATCTGGGTGTATGAAGGGAGGGATGGAGGAGTTACTCTTTCGCACCTGCAAAGGTGAGGCAGTAGCATGTGTAATGTGCTTGATAAATAGCAAGGAGGTCTTGGGGAGGGAGTAGAGGGAACAGAAGATAGAAGGGGGAGAAAAGATCACAGGGGTGGTGTCTCCTACTAGAGGATTTGGAGGATGTGGTAAAGACCTGGATTAAGATGAGAAGTCACTAGAGAGTTTTGAACAGAGGTGTGAGGTGATTTGACTTCCTTCTAATTCACTCTGGCCACTGAGTTAATAGTAGATTTTAGGGCAACACGAGTAGAAGTAGAGAGATCTGTTAGGAGATTGTTGCAATTATCTAAGGCAGTAGCTGCTGAGGTTATGGTAGCTATTGAGAAGTGGTGGGTTTCTCTGTGTGTGTTGAGGCAGCAGTCCCCAACCTTTTTTGGCACTAGGGACTGGTTTCATGAAAGACAATTTTTCCACAGATGCAGGTTGGCGGGGCAGGGGGCGGAGCTCAGGCGAGCCACGGGGAGGGGAGCAGCGTAAATATAGACGGGACTTTGCTCTGTCCGATCATCTGCTGTTCACCTCCTGCTGTGCACCTCCCTCCTCCTAAGTTTCATGGAAGACAATTTTTCCATGGATGGTGGGGAGGAGGAGCTCTGTGGCCAGGTCCCTAATAGGCCGTGGACTGGTACTGGTCTGTGGCCTGGGGGTTGGGGACCACAGTGTTGAGGAGAGGGACATTTGCTGACATAGTGGACGTGGGTAAGAGAATGAGCAGTGTCAGGGAAGGCTGGAGCCTTTTTGTCTTGAGCGGCTGGAGGCCGCTGCCGCTCACCTCTTTTTCCAAGTCCCGAACCTGTGCCAGTGCACTCGCTGGCCACAGAGCCCCCTCCCCACACTGTCCAATGTCAACACAAATAGGATCTTACTCTATATATTCTTCTGTAATCGGACTTTAAAGCACAAGGGAATGGAATTTCTGTCCTAACTCTGCTGCGTGTGTATCGCCCACATTGCATGATTTTTACCATGTCATGTGTCTTCTGTGTCTTCATTTCCTCATCAGAAAAATGGCAATAATATGGCAAACATGTTCTCTATTACTCCATTAGCCTTTCAGGGAATCAATGAAATGTGTGTAAAAGGATATTTTTACTAATTCATTAAAATGTTGGGATTGTTGCTTTGACATTCGAGCCCAAGGCTTCACTAGATAAGATGATTAGCACCTTTGCTAAAGTAGGAATTGAATCACAGGAGCGGCTGGGTTGGGGTGCAGGAGCGAATCACTGAACAAGGAGCTCTTGACTTTGTACTTCCATCACAAACCACCATTATTCATCATTATTACAGAAACATTTTTTAATTAAGAGATTTGCAAAGGTCTCAGGAAAAACTTCTTGAATGGTCAAGATTTTTGTAAAAACTCGTTGAATCTGGGCAAACAGGAGGCTTTGAATCAAGTTAACTGAGCCCAGTTCTGAGCCAGGTGTTGCTAAAGATGCAGAAGAAACACCAGGCAGTTATCAAGCATACATTGCCAATAACTCTTAAAATTAGGGGGAAAAAAGCCTTATGTGTACCTTGCAATCATGGCAAGATACACCCCCCAGGATAATACCATATTTGAGAAAGTAAATGTTTTTATTTATTTTTCAAATTAGAAATATAAAACATTCCAAACATAGAAAAATTAGAGATTTATATTATAGACACTTATGTATTAATTTTCTATACTTAATGCAGGTTAGTATTTTTCCACAGTCTAAGTTTTAGTCATCTTGGGCTGCTATAACAAATTACTATAGACTCAGTGGCTCAAATAACAGTTACTTCTTGCAGTTCTGAAGACTGGAAGCCCGACATCAGGGTGTCAGCGTGGTTGGATTATGGTTTGGATCCTCTTTCTGGTCACAGACTGCTGTATTCTGGTATCTTTATATGGTGGAAAGAGCAGGAGAGCTCTCTGGAGTGTCTTTTATAAGGGTACTAATCTCGTTCATGAGGGCTCCACCCTTGTGACCTAATTCCCTACCTACCTCCTCAGACCATCACATTGGAGGATTAGAATCTCAACATATGAATTTTGTGGAGGTGGCATGAACATTCAGTCCATAACATTCTATTATTTTGTTATTTTTCTTTAACAGATTTATTGAATTATATTTTACATAACATTTTAAGTATACAATTCAATCATTTTTAGTAACTTTACCAAGTGGTGCAGCTGTGTTCATTTATAGTTAATCCCTATTCCCATCTCCAGCCCCAGGAAACTACTAATCTACTTTTTGTCTCTACAAATTTGTCTGTTCTAGACATTTAATAGTGTAAATGTTTTGGTTTAGAGGTAAGCCATTTGGTTAATACTCTTGCCATTAATTCATTTATTATTCCTTTCCTTTATTTATTTTCACTTTTCATTTTTCCATTTGCGTGTCATTTTAGCCTTTGTGTTTCTATATTGTCCTTGATCGTCTTGTATACATTGAATGTTACAAGGAAGTACTCTGTAAGTTACAGGTGGAGGGAGGTTTAATTTCACTAAGCCTCTGGTCCCAGCTGGCCCCACTGACTAATAATGATTATAGGTCCGTTAGACCAGTGACTAAGGCCAACAGGTTCATTAAATTAGTGACCAATTCAAGCAGAAGCAATTGGTCAACATTTGCCTTGAGTACCTCACTAAAACCTTTCTTTTTTTAAATTTCTGCATATTATGGGGGGTGCAAATGTGTAGGTTACATATGATGCCCTTGCACTCCCCCGCCAAGTCAGAGCTTCAAGTGTGTCCATCCCCCAGACGGTGCGTATCGCACCCTCCTCTTCCCCCCCACATCTGCCTGACACCTGATGAATGTTATTCTTATATGTGCACTTAGGTGTTGATCAGTGAAACCAATCTGAGGTGAGTACATGTGGCAATTATTTTTCCATTCTTGGGATACTTCACTTAGTAGAATGGGTTCCAGCTCTATCCGGGAAAGTACAAGAGGTGCTATATCACCATTGTTTCTTGTAGCTGAATAGTACTCCATGGTATACATATACCACATTTTATTAATCCACTCATGTATTGATGGGCACTTGGGTTGTTTCCACATCTTTGCAAT
>NW_012148396.1:3720403-3729257 GCF_000956105.1 Propithecus coquereli | reverse complement strand
TTTCTTAGTCTCTATTTAGTTGAGAAACACCCTTCACAGGCAAATAACGTTTGACCAGTTGCACTGGCCTCATTTTCTGTTTGTCATTGACTCATCTATATCACAACCAAAGCCCTCTCCTGGCAGAACCCCTGCTTCCTAAACATTCTCTCACTATGATCCTAATCCTTACACCTCTCTTGGTAGAGAACAACATTTCCCTGAGGATGATTTAGAATCCAATGGTGATCGTGACAGACGTTCACCATATTAAAAAACCGTAGACTTAAGGGTAACTCCACAAGAGAGAAAAAATACACAACCATTCAACGGCTTTCTTTGATTGATATTCTGAGACCTTGGAATGAAATACTGACTCCCAGATAGTCTCTCTTAAGGACTTCATAACAAAAACCAAAAACATAACTAATTTCACTGGAACTTTCTGAAACCTACTCTCTCTCTCTTTCTTCTACCAGCTCTGTTATCATCACCCACTTACCTCTCTTATTTGTCCTCTTCTCTTTCCTCTGACCTTGTTAACAAACACCCTTTCCTCAGGGTTCCTTCCACTCAGGTAAAGAAAAAACACATTGTACAATGTACCCTGAAAATTGCTATATCAGGGTCCAGAGAAGACTGTAATTAGAAATATTCCTAAATCTCAGGAAAACAGAAATTGCTCAGAATGAAAGATTTTGTTAGGTATTTATTGTCCCAGACTTTGAATTATGTTTTAACTACTTTACTTATTTTGTTAGCCCCTTGGATGGGGAATGCTTCAAAGCCAAGGATGGGAAAGTCCCTAAGAGCTTGGCTGTGCCTGATTACCAAAAAAAGAAAAAAAAAAAAGGAGAAGATATAAAATATAGGAAATAATAGGAAATGTTTTCATTTCCTCTAAAACATTCTTTAGACAGACATTCAAAATTGTAAGCAAAATGAAAACCAAGAAAAACCTTAAAAATAGACTCTATGGCATTTTAAAATAATGTTCTGTGTTAACCTAACAGCTTAGGTAAAGGGAGCCTTGTCTTTTCTTTCTGTAAGATACTGTGTCTGGCCTAGACATGAAACAGGGGACTGAGCGGGTCAAAATAAACCAGACAGAGTTGACTCCAGAGTGGTGGTGAAGTCTCAATCTAGCCACAGTGTCCCTCTCTGCTGCCTCTCCACAGGCCTTCTGTAGGCAGAGGGTCAGCCCGAGTGGTGTCCCTGGGGTGAGACAGGGCTTGTCCCAGGACCTGTAGGAGCGTTGGGGCGGCAGGTGCCCAGAAGGATGTTTGCCGGAGGAGCTGAGACTGGAGGGAGGCGATGGTGCGGGTTGTTGGACTGTGTTCAGTCACTGGCTTAGCTGCTCTTGTGCCCTGTGCAGAGCGCTGGAGCCACTGAAGCCCACTTAGTCTGCAGAGCTCTGGATATATGGGAACAAAGGTAGAGGGGAAGAATAAGAGGAATGAGAGAGAGAAGAATAGGAAGAGGGAGAAGGAGCAGAGGAGAGAGAGAAAGAGAGAAGAATTAAGAGAAGGAGGAAGAGGAAGAGGAGGAGAGGTAGGGAGGGAGGAAGGAAGGAAAGAAGGGAGGGAGGGAAGAAGGATACCACCAAATGGAACCAGGCGCCAAACAGATTGAAAAGTTAAATCTACGTTTAGAAGATTGAAATGCCAGTATAAGAACAAGGTGATCAAAATAAAGCAGTCAAAGAAGAAAAATAAAAGATGAGCCAGATTAAGCTGTACCCTTCCCGGCTGATTTGTCTCTGAGAGAGTAGAAAGAGGCAGGGGATGCCTGGAAAACTTGCTGCAAACATGTCACTTGTTGCATCTTCCCTCTGCGAAGTCTGTTCTCTCTTCACATGGCAGACAGGCGTCTCCTGGACACAAGAGCCGACACTGGCGGGCACCACTGGACAGAGGTTATTCTGCACTGACGGCTCCATCTCCGAGGTTCTGTCAGAGCCACCTCATCACCGCTCCCCGAATTTGAGCCTTCAGAATGCAGCCCCCAGCTGTGCTCTGCCTTTGACGCACTCACAGAGCTCTCATTATGGAGAACGGAGCCGTCTGCTTGCATGAGAAGGGAGAATTTAGCTAGTGGAACCGAATAAATGCTCCCACTACTGCCGCTGCCTAGCTCTCTGTTGGAGGCTGCATCCATCCCACTGTGCTAGGAGCACTCTGCAGAGCCAGAGCTGCCTTCGAATGTCTGTCTGGAGGCTTGTTTGCGTAGTATTCTTACCTGCCTTGGCACCATAACGTGGAGATGTCCTCTTAGATGAGGTACTAGAGTCAGCATGGGAAATTTAGGGATAGGTCCCCAGTTGCTAGGGCAGATTCAAAAGCTATTGTGCAAAACATCTTGAAAGTGAATTTTTATCAACTTTTTGTTACTCTATTAGTGTGACTGTGACCATAAACTGAGAAGTCAGGTTGTCTGGGCTCAAATCCTGCTTTTACCAGTTACTAACAGAATGGTTTTAAGGAAGTCACTTAACCTCCCTAAGTCTCAGATTTTCCTTTTGTAAATGGGAATGACAATAGTGCCTACTTGCAATGTTGTATGAACTAGATAAGCTAATGCTTATAAAGTCCTTAGCACAATGCCTGGTGCATCCTGAACACTCAGTAAATGTGGGCTCCTATTACTATCTTTGGTGAACCCTCTCGCACTCGGTCCTGCAGGGCAGATGCACAGCACAACTCCAGGGGGCGCCATCACACTGACCTCAACGTGGTCAGTGCAAATAGTGCAAAGAGCTCACCAGCTCCTGCTCACCACCAGCCCAGCTTATTCATTCTGGTGCATTCTTGGGAACCCACTTGGGAATCCTGCACTGTCCCCATATGCAGCTCACAGGGGAGGGGAACCTGCGGTCTTGGGGCCACATGTGGCCTTCTGGATCCTTAGTGTAGCCTTTTGACTGAATCCAAATTTTACAGAACAAATCCTTTTAATAGGATGTGTGTGGCCCTCTGTGCTCTGCACCTGCACTGGACGTCTTCTGTTCTTTCTAACTAGCTGGGATCGCACTGCTTTCTTTGCCCATGCGATCTCAGAATCAAGAGCCACAGCAACAGAGGGAACAGGCCAGTGATAAAAATCCAGTAAACATGAAGGAAAAATATCTCTAATTGCATAGCAAAAGCAACATTTATGTCACACTTTGATCCAGCCAATTACATCTTCATATGGGAGCCTCCGAGTGACATGGTGGATGGTACCTTTCAGTTTTCCCTATGGGAAATGCAGACCACAGGGTCAGAAAATGGTTTCTCATAATAACATAATAAATGGTTTCTTTGGCCTAGATAAGCCAAAGCTGCCTCATTGATGGGATCTAAAACACTGCAAGTGAGACTGCGTTAAGGAGAGGATTGTCAAACAGTTATTTATTCTCATGATTTCACTCTTCCCCATCACTGAGAGGCTCTCTGCCTCTTGCCTCAGTGGCCCTTCTCTTCCTTCCAGGTAGTCAGCTGTCCTGCCCTGGATCACACCAGGTCAGCAGAGATTTGGATTTGGGACCAGAGGATACTGGATCCCTGAGGAATCTGACTTTTTTGTGTTAGGTTTGGTCTGATGCCATCACCACATGGGCTTAAGGAAATGAGGACCAGCCACAGGTCACTGGCCAGCGAGTCCCCTGCAAGCGCATGGTGGGGACGCTACTTGCCACACCATCGTGGCTCACATTCCTGAGGAGGGGGATGTGCCTTTTTGTCTCAGTGCTAAGTATAATGTACCTAAGGCCGCATCTGCTTGTGCCTTATGGACATGCTTATGGGGCTTATGGGGACCTCCTATGGAGCAGGAACTTTGCTAGGTCATGTGGGTACAGGAGTAAGTAAATAAAAACATTGTCTTTGTCCTCCATGGACCTTCCTATCTATGAGGAATACAGATACTAAACAGCTAATTAAAAATAAAATAACAGCTAAAGAACATCACATTTTGATTCGGCTTCCAGAAAGCTCAGATCTATATTTGTGGCAAGTCATTAGAAACTGCATATTTAGCTATATTCGTGGTTCCATTTCATATTCCCACCCTATTATAACTTTCTTCTTTTATTTTCATTTTTAAATTAAGCTATCTTGCAAGCTGTTTTAAATCTTGTTGGGAGCAAAGCAAGCTACGCATTTAAAAATAAATGCACAGAAACTTGGCGAAAGCCATTTAATGGGAGTGGCTCTAATTTTGCCTGGCTTTTGTCCCATTGGCAGGATAAATAAGGATAGGATGCAATATTTCCTCCAGGGGAAGACAGATGGAGTGGTTCTTGTACTCCGCCCAGCACTGCTGGGTAGTGGTTAGATACTAGCCTGTGCTTTTCATCACTGATCTCTCAGTACCAAGTACATGCTTGGTGTGCAGTAGTTGCTCCATAGATGTTTGTCATATATTCAGTGAAGCAGTGGCATTATGGTATTATTCAGGACATTATGATTTACAAAGCACTTGCTCACCCTTCTCTCCTATAATCCTAACAGTCGCTCCTGTAAAGGGTACTGCTAGCTGCTGTAACATGACCCCAAAACATATAGTGGCCCAAATATAGTAGAATCTAGTCTCTTGTTCTTGGTTGGTGGCTGGCTTTACTTCACGTGGAGACATGGTGCCCAGGCTCTACCATCCCCCAAGGACTTGCCATCGTCTGCATCAAGCTTGTGGGAAAGAGTGAAGGCCACTTCTTCAAAGCCTTGGCCTGGGCATGGACACATTGCTTCTGCTTCTACTCTGGTGAGAATTAGTCTCATGGCTACATGTCAGTGCAACGGTCCAGGGGAGGCTGGAAAATCAAGGGCCACAATGATCAATGGCTTTCCAAAGTCCATGCTCTACTACATGAGGTGAAGCCATCTCAGCGTGGAGCTCGCCATCTCTGCCACAGGTTCAAGGGTCCAACGTGCCCATTTTATATATTAGAAAAATAACTGAATGAGGCTGTAAATCCCCAGATAGAGGTGGGATGGTTTCCTTATGCTTCCAAGTGAGGACCAGCAGGACTGTGACACCAAACAGGACAAATTAAGTCCAGATTACACAGACTTGCCTTGTCTCAGTCACAGGGAGATCATGCCCTATTGCTTAAGCAAAGGCTAAGGAAAACGGATCGCACCTGTGGCTACCCACACACATTCAGTTCCCTTTCTAAGACAAACTTCCTTGATGTTTTGATTCCCTCTGCCTTGAGGTTGAAGCCGGAATACCTGATTCATCCTTCAAGTCTCTGCATGATCCAGGCCCAAACAGCTTTCAAGCTTTAACTCTTGTTATGCCCATTCATACATCCGAACACATCCTGCGCTTTCCTGATGTTATGCCTCGTGGATACCTTCTGTTGAATTGCCTCTTCCTCCCTTGCTCCTCCTTCCTCACTGCCCACTTATACCCTCTCCAGCAGGCTCCTCTGATTTTCCAAGTCAGACTAAATGACCGCCAGCTCTTCTTGTTACTCATCTAGCGATTTGACTTGGTGGCGTACTTCTCTGTTGCCCCTAATAGGTTGTAAACTTCACAGGAGCAAGGGTCTGTCTCATTTAAAATGCTTTTGGATGGCCCTTCACATACACCATCTGCTTCCCATTTTGTGCTGATTGCATTGGGCGTTGTTCCATTTGTGCTGGTCAGCTCAGCTGTGTACTTGCCGGGCCATAAATTGATCAGGTGTGACTGAATGGATCAGCTGCCTGGCTAAGTGGACTCTTCCTTGCCACTCATTAGAGGATCCGATATGATGCGGACAAAAGCAGACGTGGCGTCCTCGCTCAGCGCTCCTCAGGGTTTATTGTGCTTGCAGGTCACGTGGGGATCTCGTTAGAATGCAGACTCTGATTTAGTGCACTCCGGAGTGGGAGCTGCGACTGTGCGTTTCTAACAATCTCCCAGGTGATGCAGATCACACTCTGCTAGCAAAGACCTTATGTTTTGTGAAGAATTTGCTTCGAAATAATTCAAAAGTTGTTCTTTGAATGTGACCCAGTCTTTTACTTTCCTGATAGTTTTAAATTCCAGCTGCTTTTGCTGGAGATGTACATATCTGGTTAAAAAGAGGAAAATTCCATCCATCTGGTTTTTGTTTTATTATCCTTCCGCAATGCTCACACAATAGACTAGCAACAAAAATGATGGTTGTACTAATGGACAAGGTTTATTAATTACCTGTTATGAAGCTAGCATATATTAGCTCACAGCAACACTATCAGTTGCTATTCCCATTTTACGCATTAGGAACCTGAATTTAGGAAGCTTAAGAAAATTTCTGGGGAACACATAGTAAGTGTCAGAGCTGGGATTTGAATACGCTTGTGTCTGATTTGAAAGATCTGAGTACTCACGACTGCTCAGCCTTAGACAGATGCTTTGCATGCTCCCTCCGGATGCTTGGTGTCGAGGCAGAATAAATATCTGGATAAATAATTCTTCTCTGCCAGATGCCGCGCATCCTCTCCCTCCCTCTCTGGATATTTTGATTACAAACTGTGATCCTCTTGGATGGCTCCCTGCAGATTTTATGGACCTTTCTCGCTTTCACTCATCAAGGTTCAGAAACACATTGGTCATATTACCCAGAGTTAATTGCCTTGTGGAGAGATCCCCTCCTGCTTGAACATCCCCACGTGCTAAATCACACTTGGAGTTCCGATTTCATCGGGATGTTTTTCTACCTGGGTTGTTGTCATTCAACATTAAATCATCTCTCCTTGGGAGTAAAGGTTAGTTTTCTCACACATTTAATTTATAGTCCCAAGTAAGAAAGAAAAAGCCCACACAATGGTGGGTTTTATTACTTGTCTAGCTAATAATTCTTCAGCCTCTTGTGATTTTAAATTAAGATGATGACAACAATGAAAAGAAAACCACAAAATAATGTGAGTGCTAGTAAAAACAGCAGCAATCCCTTTATATTTTGTCGTGTATAATTATTGACAACGTACTTTCATATATGCTGTTGTTGCTATTATCTTACAGTAACCCAGAGAAGTCACCTGGGCAGATGTTAATCAGATAGCCACACAGATGCAAGTCCTGGAGAGCTTCAACATTAGGGTCGGCCTGTTCAATCCCAGTGTCAGACCTGGTGAAGCACCATGATCTGGAGGAGAAAGACTCATCACGAAAGCCTGAGTCTGAATTCCAGCTCTACCACTTACTGGTTGAGAGAGTTTGGGAACAACATCAAACCTCCCTAAACTCAACTTCATCTCTAAAATGGGGAAACTTATAAGATTCTTTGCCTGGATGAAATGAATATAAGAAATATATGTAAAATGTGTGCAATATACTAGCTATAAAAAATGGCAGCCAGTATGACTAGCAGGTGGCTGTATGTCAGCCATTCCATCTTCACCAGTGGATGGGGTAGAGCGGTGGTCCCCACCCTCTTTGGCACCAGAGACCGTTTTCATGGGAGACAATTTTTCCATGAAACAGGGGGAAGGGGGATGATTTCGGAATGATTGAAGTGCATTACAATTATTGTGCAGTCGAACCTGTCTGCTAATGATGATCTGTATTTGCAGCCGCTCCCCAGTGCTAGCATCACCACCTCAACTACGCCTCAAATCATCAGGCATTAGATTCTCATAAGGAGCACGCAACCTAGGTCCCTTGCATATGCAGTTTACAGTAGGGTTCATGCTCCTATGAGAATCTAATGCTGCTGCTGATCTCACAGGAGGTGAAGCTTATGCAGTGGTGTGAGTGATGGGGAGCGGCTGTAAATACAGATGAAGCTTTGCTTGCTCACCCACTGCTCACCTCCTGCTGTGCAGCCCAGTTCCTAACAGGCAATGGCCTGGGGATTGGGGACCACAGGGGTAGAGGATTACTCTAGCCCCACTAAACTTGGGTATGCACATACATGCAAATGTAATTTCAGCCCCTACCCTCCGCCCCCAGCATCTACTCTGTAGGCTCAGCCCTTAAGACTGTCTTCAGTTTTAGTATCTCAATGAATATCTGTCCTTCCTAACCATAGCCTTTTAAATGAGATTTTCGAGTCCCATGGAATTATCATCAGCCTTCCAGGATGGAGATGGGGAGTCATCGATGGATGTATATGCCTGGGAGCACCTTCGAGGGGCACATAGCTCCTCCGTGACTGTCACTGTCTACCTCTTGAGCCCATCCTGTTGTACTCCGCACACACTCTGCGCTCCTGCCACATTGGTCTTGCTGTTTCCTAAATGCGTCTGGCCATTTGGTGTTCCACACAGTTGCTCACAGGGACATGTCTTTCTCTGTTTCTGATCCTTTCTGCCTTTTGAAACATCTCTTTGGCTCTTGACATACAGATGAAGCGTTTTCTCCTCTATGAAGTCTTCCTTATAACCCTCTTTAGAAATGACCCCATTTTTCCTTTGAGCATCTTGTATCATGGCCCCTACGCAATGTTTTTGCTTTAATTTGCATATCTGACAATCTTCTGGGTTAGGTGGTCATCTTCCTGAAAGATCTTCCTGAAAGATGTTCATCTTCCTGTGCCTTGTTCATCTCTATAATCTAGCTCACTGCCTGGGAGAGAGTGAGTGACTCGCCACTATTTGTTGAATAAATTTTAAATCATCCCAGCTAACAGCTGTGAATTTGAGGAAGTCATTTAGGGGAAATAGGAGCCATGAGGAGTGCCAAGACACTAGCCTAGCAGGCTGGAGTTTGGGGCAGAGGAGCGGGTATTTGAAATGTTGAATAGGGACAGTGTGAAACCATGTAGATCAAGCCAGATGGTGGGGGAAGAGGACTGCTTCCGTCTGGCACACTATGGGCAGTTGGTGGATGCCACTCATGTTACTATTTTTTCTTTTATTTATTTATTTATTTATTTTTATTTCCGCATATTATGGGGGTACAGATGTTTAGGTTACGTATGTTG
>NW_012148396.1:3708991-3716113 GCF_000956105.1 Propithecus coquereli | reverse complement strand
GTGTTTTGTAGTTCCCTGAATAAGTCCTTCATTTCCAGGAGATCGGTTTGATTTTTCTTTAATATTTCAATTTCTTTAGTGAATTTTTCTTCCAAGTCCTTGATTTTTTTTGTGGTTTCTTTGTGTTGATCATCCATTTTTTCTTGCATATCATTCAGTTATCTTAGAATACATGTTTGAAATTCTTCTTCTGTCATTTTAGTGTTCTGGGTTTGGTTAATGTCCATGGCTGGGGAGCTGTTGTTCCTCTTTGGGGGTGTGTTTTCTGTTTGAGTCTTCATACTTCCAGAGTTCTTTCGCTGGTTCCTTCGCATCTGGAGCAGTTGTTCCTTCTTGCCTTTAGATTTTCGTTTGGATAATGACACGCCCTGTTTAGTCTGTGAGCCAGTAGGTGGTGTTTGTGGGTGAGATTCGACCACCCCCTTTATGATGAATCAGTAGATGCAGTAAAAGGGTGTGCAAGATGACCTCCCTGTCAGTAGGTGGCATTTGCAGGGAGGAGCGAGCTGCAGTGCTGTTTTTGGGTCCTGTAGCTAGCTCTTGTTCCTCTAGAGAGGCCCTCTTGTGCGTTGGGTGGTGGGTGGGGCCCTGGGATTTCCATGTGTGTCCTTATTCTCCATCTCAGTGAGGACAGGACTGAGAGTGATTCTGGGTGGGGCTGGGTTGGGTAAGCCTGCCCTTAGGCTCCACAACTTCTATTAGCAGGGGTCAAAGGTCTGCTCTTTGTTTCTGTGCAAAGCTGCTGGGAGGGGCTGAAATGGCTCCACTCAGCTGAACGTCCGGGCTTGGAGGGTGGGGCTGTCTGAGACTTGCACTCTGGAGCAGGTCTCACCCCTCTACACCCTCCCCCTCTCCGTGGCCTCTCCCAGGCCTCTGCCAGCAAGTGGGAACTCAGGCCGATGGATCTCCCCTGGTTGTGATGTGGGCCGGGAGGTTGACTACCCAGGATAGCAGTCTGAGCTAGGTGCACAGCCCTCTTGGGAGGAGGGT
Source organism: Propithecus coquereli (assembly GCF_000956105.1). Classification (NCBI taxonomy): domain Eukaryota; kingdom Metazoa; phylum Chordata; class Mammalia; order Primates; family Indriidae; genus Propithecus; species Propithecus coquereli. The sequence continues at coordinate 3,715,123 of NW_012148396.1, read as the reverse complement.
TGCCTCTCCGGCACACTGATCTGCCCCTGAAGGCACATACTCCCCAACAGGCTCTTTCACAGATCTCTCTTCTGTGCCCCAGGGCAGTGCGATCCTGACCTGGGTGTACGGGGTCTGGTCTGCAGGCCTGTCCCCTGGGCCCTGGAGATCAATCCCTGACCCTGCCAGGGGGAGGGGTGCTGGTCTTGAATCACCTACAGGGTGCCCAAGCTGGATCGATTTCACTCCACCTCGGGGTTTGCCCTGCTCTCCTGAAGTACCCAGGCAAGTAGCACCTGGGAGGGCTGGCGGGTAGGGAACTCACAGGCTGAGTACCCCTTAGTCTGCTGTAGGGCCCCAAAAGGAAAGGTTTCATTCCTTGGCGATGCCTCCGTGTGATGGCTAATTTTTCTCTTTGGGCACCCACAGGTAGGGAAGGGGAAGGAGAGAATGGAGCAATATGGCATCTCCCGATAGGCTTGGGTCTGCACCCGGGGAGGTGCCCCGAGGAAGGTGGGAGCCCGGTGCTGAGTCCGCAAGAGGCCACTGCTCACTCATGGCAGCTGTCTCTGGGCTGGTGTCAGCAGGTCTCTCCAACCGCTCAGGAGCCCACCAGCAGTCCGAGATGCAAGAGAGGGGGAAGTTAATGGCTCCACCTACCCTTGTCGCTGGTCTCCAAGCCTCTCCAGACCTTTCTCCTTCCAGTTCTCCTCTGCAACGTCTTCCTGTGGAGTCTCCTGTAGTTTCAGGTACCCTTCCTTCTGACCCTCACCCGATCTGTGTTTCTCTGCTAGCTTATTTTTTTCTCTTTCTTCTAAAATTCGTCTTTTTTGCATAGACACTCTGACTGGCGGCTTTTCTTGTCCGCCATCTTGGCTCCTCCTTTCATGTTACCATTTTTTCTTCCAAGTTCAAACCAATGATGAATAAATGCAATGCCTCGATAACCAGTTGGTGATCAAAATATCAAAATCATAAAGTTACTGTAATTTCCAAAGTACAGGACTATCTGGCAAGTTTGGAGACTGTGGTATAGTTCTGAAGTCAAAATAGTACTTTTATGTTTTCTTCCTCCATGTTTAAAATGTTTAAAATGAATAGCACACCTTTGTGGGGATCTGAGTCTGCAAGGCAAATGGACTCACCCAGCCAGCTGCATAGTGATTGGGGGTTGCCTCACCTGTCGGAGTAGCTTCTCCTTCTCTCTTGTGGCTACTTGAGTGAGGCTAGGTGGGAAAGGGGAAGTGTTTCTCTAGTACTCACTGTGGTTGGAGGAATTGGGAGTCTTGTTGCTCATAATCTAAGGCATGAATATGGGGGGTGGGAGAGAAAGAATGGTTCACTCTTATCTACCAGGCTTAAAAATGTAGCAGACAGCTTAATTTTAGGTGTCTGAATTTTGGAGACCACAAGACTACAAATAAATCCCTTACTTTGTCAGAAGTAGCTTGGGAAATCGTTGGGAAATTAAAAAGTATTAGCCATTTTTATCTTGGAGGTCACAGTAAAGCCACTGACTGGCAAGATTTTTTGCGTTGACTTTTATTTGCTATGAATTAATCAAACTCTGTTTTTACAGGTGGTTTTGGAGTGAATATGCATCTGATACTACAAAAGGTAAGTTCTCAGCTATCTCTCCCAGCTTTATGAATTCATTTAATTCAACCAATGTTTCTTGGGCAACTGTTCTGTGTCAGGCATTATAGTGAGTGCTGGTGATTTGGCAATAAACAAACTTCAACCAGAGGGTCTTAACGAAATGAAATCAGCTATTTCTGGCACAAAAATGACAGTTGAGGAGAGTTAGTGATTTGAGCAATCCATCAGTCAAGAAATGTACTTCTTAGGTGTCTGCAATGTCAGGTGCTCTGCTGGGCAGTGAGGACACAGTGGTGAAGACTGACTCAGTTCCTGCGCTCATGAAGCTTCTCTGTAGGCAGGCAGAGGCACGCAGTAAACACGTTGGCAAACACATAAATAAAATAAAAACAAAGTACCATGAGGGAAACAAACAAGGCTTCGAGAAAAAGATTAACAGAGACTCACTTTAGATTGGACGGCCTTTAAAGTCCTCTAAGAAAATGATATTTAAGTTTAAACTGAAAGATTGGAAGGAGACACCATGTGGATAGTTGTTTCCTGTTGCCACTGTAACGAATTACCATTGACTTAGTAGTTTAATACAACACAAAAGTTATTATCTTACATGTCTGGAGATCAGAAATCTGAAACCAGTTTCACTGGACTAAAGTCAAGTGTCAGCAGGGTTGGTTCTTTCTTGAGGTTTTGAGGGCAGAATCCATTTTCTTGCCTTTTTCAGCTTCCAGTTGTTGCCTAGATCTTTTGGCTTGTGGCTCCTTCCTCCAACTTCCAGGCCTGCTTCTGTCGTCACATTCATCACTTTCTCTTCTGTAGTCAAATCTCCCTCTGCCTTCTCTTGTAAGGACACCTGTCCTTACACTTAGGGCCCACCCACGTAATCCAGATAACCCCCTGCCTCGAGATTCTGAATTTAATCACATCTGCAAAGTCACTTCACATGTAAGGTAATATTCATATTCACAGGTTTCAGAGATTAGGATGTGGATGTCCTTGGGGGATAGTTACTCAGCCTACCACAGTCTGATTCCGGCCATGGCTTCTGTGAATGCTTCTGCATGGGCTTTAATTTACTTCTTGTGGACAGTGTCTTACCTTAAGGGTCTGTGCCATGTGCCTTTGCTTTCTGCCCTGAAATTCTGATGAAGGTATGAACCAAGAATAGACAGCTGCCATACTGCAACCCCACTCATGGGTGGCCCTAAATGACACTGCAGCACAGAATTCAGGTGCGGTCCACAAGAGCAGAGGAAGTTAGAAACCCATGGGCACCTTTAACCAGTGGGAGGCGGAAGCTGATGGATAAATGCTTGTCTGTGTCCATCCTTGGGCAGAAAATTCTGAGAGTCATTCTCTGTGTTTGTCAGTCCCAGTGGGACCCCCCCACTGTCCACAGCAGTGTTGGTGTGGATGATGCACCCTTCCATTGATCTTTCTTCCTTCCCTGTTTCATTCTTTCTAGTCTCCCCTACTTATTCCGTGGCGATACCTCCCAAATAATCCACCTACAGAAAAGTCCTAGTTTTAGGCTCTGCTTTTGAGGATCCTAGAAATTCTCCTAGAAAGCAGGTGCTCTGGGTCATCCATTGGTGATGTTAGGTGGAGAGTGGATAATACCTAGCATACTGTAGTATCAAAATTACTAAAAATTTCAGCTGGGATGAATGAGTGCAAGTTGAAAGGGAACCATTGCATTATGATTATATAGTAGCTCTAATGCATGAATGCCTTGGGGCAATGGCCATAATAAGGATTTAGAAGCTGGCTGTGAAAGCTTTTAAAAATCAAAATGGTAGGCTCAGATCAGCTATCGACCCATGGCACAATATAAAATCAGAATGCTTCTACAGTAGAATTTAAAGAGATACTCAACTCCTGCAGCAGTAGGAAATACCGTGGAGAAATCAAGCCCAGGATTTAATAGCAAGGGTGGCAGAGTTACAAATGAGACTGAATGCACAGCCCCAACAGGTCTCCAGTGTCAGTGTCAGGGCCTTGACAAGGAAAGGGTGAGATCCTGAGACCCGGGATAGGACACTTGAACAGAGTGTCTTGGTACTTTAGAGCCCCAGATTCTTTTGAATTTTCCATGTTGAAGAAAGCAGTCTCCTTCCCTTTGGTAGGGGAAAGAAGCCTGCCTTTGCCTAATGACTTGGGAAGAAACTTTATCTGAGGCAGATGACGTGGAATATGATTCCTCTCCTCCTCAAGATCTGTGCTGTTCCCCCCTGTTGACTTCACACCAATAAATAGCATCAGGCCTCAGCACGGTCTAAACAGGGAATGCAGTCCCTGGTCTTGGAGGAAATAGCTTAGTTACTGTAGAATTGGAGGATCTGTATCACATGCATGGGCTGGGGCCAGAGCAACACAAGTGAGAGTAGATTTGAGGGTGTATGGCTGGATAGGAGAAAATATATTAATGCTGGCATTCTCCTATGATTCAAGATTTAATGTCCTGGCAAGGACTCCTTGGAGCCAATCCTAATCTTCTGTTGGAATTACTCCTTGAGACTTGGAAACAATGATGGATTAATGAGATGGAGATGTCAGAACAACCTTAGCAGAGAAATGAGGAGGGGGTTGGAAGACTTTGAGAGATGGGAATGACAGAATGAATTTATTGTGTGAGACCAGAGAGCACACTACATAATTACATTCCTTGAGAAGGTGCATAAGATATGTTCTTTACTCAGCCAATAAAGAAATCACTATACACTGCTTATGGTGGAATGGAATCTTTGACAATCTCAGTGTCATTTATGGGCTAGAATTCACATTAGGAGATGATGCCCTGGAACTGTGATGAAAGGTTCTAGACTAACTGGAGCCAAGTGTCAGTGGTTACCCATGCCATGAGGACATAATTACTCTAAGGGCAAAGAACGGACAGAGGGACAACCAGGGTGCCTTGGACTTAAAGGACTAAAGCAGTGGCTGAAAGACCACGACGTTCCAAGGGGCAATAGAGATATGCAGGTGGCCTCCTAAGGGCATGACCTGACTTGTATAACTGGAAAAAAATCAAGAGCAGGTGAAGAAAGGGCTGAAGCCAGTCACCTCAATGAAAAACTTGTGGTCCGTCACCCAGTTTCTAGATATGAGACAGTTCTAGGACCCTGAGCTCATTGTTTGAAGGTGAGATGGAAACCACTCAAGGATTCCAAATGTTTGCAGCAAGCAAATATAGTAGCAGTTCCCCACAATGCTCCCCCAATCAAACTGTGGGCATTTACTGGAGGAACCAGATGCTGCAGAAACCAGACCTTCCGAATTCCCTCCCACTGACTGACAGAAGAGGAAAAACACTCGGGCCTCATTAATGGAGGGGTCAGCATAAAAGATGAAGTTATGAACCAAGAATAGACAGATGCCATACTGCAACCCCACGCATGGGTGGCCCTAAATGACAATGAAAGGGCAACCCTCCCAGCAGGCAGAGCTGCAGATGCACTTGGCTGTTGGCATTGGGTGATGTGAGAGGAGAGCAGAGGTCAATAGTGTACTTAGACACAGGGCTGGGTGGTCAGGACCATACACCAGGACACCTGGGGAAGTGTGTACAAAGCGTGAGGGTCTTTGCATCTCTCTTTAATGTCTTCCTGAGGGCATCCACAATGACCGCAGCAGCCAGAGGACAGGAGGACTTTTCCACAGGTGCCAATGTCTCTTCTCAGCTGTTCCAGTGCACTTAACCACTAAATAGAGCAAGTATTTTGTTGATTTTCTGTCTAGGATATAGGCTAGATAATGTCAGGGATTTTTGTCTATTTTTTTCTCTGCTGCTATCCTTATTATCTAGAATGGATCTGGACACATGGTAGATGTTCAATAAATATTTGTCAATATTGTGTATGATTTGCACATATCATTTTCTTTAAATATCATAATTTTTCTTACAATAGATTCCTAGAAATATATCTGATAATGAATTATTTTAAAATGTAGACTTTATTTTGATAAATTTATTTTAAATATTGGTATGTGTTCACTTGAGTATTAAAATTTTTAAGAAGTTGTTACATATTGCACAATGGCTTCTGTACTGATTTGTGCTTCTAGCAGAGTCACTAACAGCAGCACTAATTTGTAAATATTTTCCAGTTGGATAGGTAGAAAAATGCCACTATATTTTGTTATTATTTATGAAATTGAACATTCATTAGCTGTTTGATTTTCTTCTGTCTGTTAATATTTATTCATTTTCCAATTATGGATAGTCTATTTTAATGATCTCTTTTAAATAAAAATATTAAACTCTACTATGAAGAATTCATTAAATATGTTTTGTTCAGTTTTATTACTGTCCTTTAAATTTCATAGGCATTTCTGTTCCAGAGATGTTTATTTATATTTTAAGGTAGCACATCTTTCAGTGTTCTAATTTGTGGCCGCTTCCATTGCTTTTATGTTGGGGAAGTCTGTCTTCTTCTGCAGGGCAATAAATACTCTCATGTCTGTACCTAGTTTCTTCATACATCCAAATCATTAATCTAAAAAATGATTTTATTTTTCTGTATGGTGGTGAGAATCTAAATTCGATGTGCTTTTTTT
>NW_012148396.1:3698838-3707276 GCF_000956105.1 Propithecus coquereli | reverse complement strand
TTGCTCAGGCTGGTTTCGAACTCCTGAGCTCAAACAATCCGCCCGCCTCAGCCTCCCAGAGAGCTAGGATTACAGGCGTGAGCCACCGCGCCCGGCCTTCTCCTCATTTTCTAAAGTCTCATTAGTCAAGGTTAAGTCCATGCCTAGCCCAGAGTTTAGTATGGAAAAGCGCTACCAAAGAGCAAGAATAGAGGATGTAGAATAATGTGTGGTCATGTTTACAAACATCATGTGTTGAACATTTTCTTTAGTTCTTGTCGTAAATAACTTTCAGAGACATACTTTTTCTCCAACTCATTGGAGTAATACTTCCATGAACTTCTTCTTGAATGTTCTTTGCGTAGTGATTTTGAAATGTTTGGCAACTTTTTGATAAGAAAGGTCCATCTAAACGTAGTGTTTACCCCGTCTCCCCTCTGCCATGTTCGCTTCACCATTAAAAGGCGGTGTGGAGCGGGCATGAGGCATAGTCCTATTCACCCCTCCTTTTCTGCTTCCCTGACTGCCTGCTAGCGGCAGCTCTATGCTCTGCTTTATATGAAGACACCTGCATAGGTGCCAATGATGGTATCAATCAAGTTTCACTTGGAGTTAATAAAAATTCCCTAAGTCCTCTGTGAATAGTTGACTGCTATCTTTGGTTTTCAAAGGGATTTCAAAATCTGGCCTTTTTCTGTGTCTTCATGGGCAGTTTAACAGAGCATTATATGTTAGCTTGACGCATTGTTAAACTGAAAAGCAACATTAATTATGAACCTTAAATAAATTAATACATTTAACATACATTTTTGTGGGGTTTGTAAGGATTAAAGCAGTTGATGTATCTAAAGCAGGGAGCACATCTCCTGGCTCATAATTATTAAATATAACTTATCAAATTTCTAAATGAAAAATGCATGGGCAATGGATCTCTGTGGTTGAACTGCAGACACTGGGCCATCGAGTAGGAGTTTCACAGAGATGGTGTCAGGGCATAGAGGTGAAGTGGGCAACCCTTCTAGGTGGTGAGCTCCCCAGCTCTGGAAGTGTTGGTGCAGAAGACATAGAGAGAATTCAATATCAGATAGGGTGTTGGATGTATGACTTTTCAGGTTGCTGCCCAACTTGTGATTTTTATGCTTTTAAAACAAAATGAACCATTTGGCAAATTATCCAGCATCTTAGTCATTTCATATATGGAAACCATTTTTATTAAGTTTTTCTACAGACAAGACATTTTTGTGGAGACTGAATTACACACTTGTGTGAATATGCTGTTTATTTGGAAGGCATCACAAAAATTTTCCTCTGTTCCTTATTTAAGGAGAAAAACTGCTGCTAGTTTTCTAATTAAGTCTCTCCTAATATAATTAAGTGTACATTAAATGCAGCAATAGCTATACAGTCATTCAAACCAGGCATTGCACCTACCCTCTTCTTGCTTAAAATATTTTGGGACTATGATGTAATGAGAAACAGCCATTCTTAATGTTACTGTGTATAGAATTGGCAGAGTTGCTTGGTAAAAGGCAGATTCTCAACTTCCTCTACCAGATTCTGACTAAGTAAGCCTGGGTAGGGCTGAGCCTGTGTTTATTACCCTGGTTGACTCTGACACAATGGGCCATATCAAACCACAGTGTGAGAAATGCTGGGGGAGAGGCTAGATCAGGCTAGCTTGAATCCCATGGCTAAGTTCTAACCTCATCTCTGTCACTTACTAGTTATATGACTTGCTTTATAATTGACATTTGTCACCTAATACCTGCTCAAGAAATAGTTGTTGAGTAAATGAACTTAACTCTGTTTCCTTATCTTTAATATCAAGGTTTGAAAAAAAAAATCCGCTATGAATTTTGTGATTGTTAAATGAAGTAGGGAATAAAATGTACCTTGAAATAGATACATAGATGGCTCAGAAGATAGAATTCTTTCTCTGATTGCTACTGATTAATTTCACAGGCATGTTTTGTTCAGAGCAATAAATAATAGATGATTTCTGGCATAAATCAGTGTCAAAGAAGCTGTGCCTAGACCTTTGCCTTTTGAGATGGTCAAAGATGACCTTTGTTACACAGGCACATCAGTAATGTACATTGTAGCCTTGATCCAAAGTGAAACATCACAATTAAGCCACGGAAACCACCATTGCAACCATAACATATGTTGTTGAGTGTGAAGATTATTCTTGGTAGAGTAATGTAGAAATAGATGTAGGAAGTACAATCTTGCCCCCACTGTAGTTAGTATTTATTACTTTTAGCCCATGGTTTTATTTATCTGCAAAAATGTCATATATTCAACAAAGTAGGATTTGTAGAATAACTGATTAGGCAATAAAACTACCTCTACTGGTGATGGCAACACACATTCTGGAAATATGAGCATAGTCTTGTTAAGTATGGTTTAAGATTACGATAAAATTTTTACAAATGGCAGTTGGAAAATATACAAAACTGCAAGTATATTACCTTGAGCTTCTCAGAGCAAGAATGTTCTAAAAATGTGAAGTATAAATATTTTAAAATGTTGTTATGATACAAAAAAATCTCTGGTGGAGTCTCTCTGGTATTGAGGAAAGTGGATACATACACACACACATGCGCACACACACATATTTTCATGCATTTTCATTCCTCCTTTATTTATGGATCCAGGAATTTCTGTGATCATCTGACATGAGATGAAATTTGGAAGGGAATTCGTAGGTCTAATGGTTAGATGCAGACACGATGCCTCATGCCTCCAGTCCCCAGTCTGTGCTCATGGCAGACATTATTAATCAAAGTCAAATCTCTTTCCAGTGCAGACGGTCTGATCATGGAATCCTTCAACACAGGACTCCTGGGAGCCATTATAGATTAATTATATTCAGAATGTAAATAAAAATGTTTGGCCATACCTTATTTGGATTATAAAAGATCACATAGACATTATTGACAGAACTGGATTTCAATTCTAGGTCTGGCTCTTCCCACTGTGGGCCACCTTCCTAGGCACACAGACGTCAGGAGGGCATGGGCCAATGCCAAGCCTGAGTGGGAAGAGTCCTCCTTCCACTTTCCTGGCTTTGGCTCTCAATTTATTCTGCAGTGTGACTTCAAACAAATCACTTCATATTTCTGGGCTTATAACATTTCACGCCTATGAAGTTAAGGATAATTATCTATCTCCTAGGGCTTTTATGAGCATCAAAGGAGGTGATGGATGTGGATGTATCTTTCACGTTTGAATGTGAGTGGATTTATGCTGCTACAATGAAATGCAGCTGCCTAGAATCTCAAGGCAGCCATTTTTTTCCAGGTATCTGAGGAATTATCCTTTTAAGCACCACGTATTTTCTTCTAAACATTTTAGATGGAAGTCTTCCTCTAATGGGTTACACACTTTATTGATCTTTTAAGCAGAATACAATAAACATAATTTGATCTTCTGGATGACTCACTGGCATTAAGAAAATTAACTTTTATAAGACAATTCCCAGGGACTTACTGAGGCATGTAGGAGTGTTGGCCTTCCCACTGACTGTCTCTGAATGGCTGTGGCTTTTGTGACTTCTTGTGTTTCCTCTTAATGAATTTGTTTAGTCTTCTTTTGTGTTGTTAACTGGTATTTCATTTCTTTCCAGTCAGACATCTTCATCTTCTAGGAGTGCCTCTCTCTCTCTCTCTCACTCTCTCTTTCTCTCCTTAATTGCTTTTTCTACCTTGCTGTGACTTAGTTAAAGAGATAATCACATTTTTGTAAGAAATCAAATCATGGTGATAATAACAACACTGACATTTTTGAAGTACTCACCATGCTACGTCCTCTGCTAAGTGCTTTATATGGGGTTTCTCCCTTATCCGCACGACAACTCCAGGAGGCAGGTCAAAATCTCCATCATCCTCACTTGCAGTCTATCTCACACCACATAATTCTCTGGGTTCTGCTCTCAACATGTATCTGGAATCTGACTGCTTCTACCATTCCCACCACTTTGTCCAAACCATCACCAGCTCTCACCTGGCCAACTGCCTGGCCTCTCTGCTTCCAGGATTCCCCCTTCAGTCTCTTATCAATGCAGCAGCCAGAGAGCTTAGATAAGACCTATGCCAGTTCATGTTATGCCCCTTCTCCAATGCCTGTGACGTCCCTCACCTCTTACCCAGAGCATAAGTCAAAGTACTTAACACGGACTCTCAAGTCCCGCTCTTGGTTCCTCTCTCACCTCCTCTCCTGTGGCATCATCCATATTTGCATCTTTGTTGTACTTCAAACTCACCCATCTCATTTGAGGTTCAGGGCCTTTGCACTTGCTATGCCCTCTTCTTGGAACACTGTTTCCCCCAGATTCCATGTAGCCCACTCACTTCCTACTATGGTCTGAATGTTTGTGCCCCTCCAAATTCATTTTTGAACTCCTAACCCCCAAGATGATGGTATTAGGAGGTGGGGACTTTGGGAGGTGATTAGATCGTGAGAGTGGATCCCTCATGAATGGGGTTAGTGCCTTTATGAAAGAGGCCCAAGAGAGACCCCTTGCTCCATCTACTATGTAAGTACACAGTGAGAAGGCGTATCTGTGAGCCAGACAATGGGCTCTCTCTCAACAGACACTGAATCTGCCAGCTCCTTGCTCTTGGATTTCCAGCCTCCAGAACTGTAAGAAATAAAATTCTATTGTTTATGCTTCTGTTGTTCATGTAAATACCAGTCTAAGATATTTTGTTATAACAGCTGGAATAGACTAAGACACACCCCTTCTTCAGGTCTCCAATCAAAAGCCTTTGACAACCATCCCAGTTGAAATTCCAGCTCCCTTCCACACTCCCTACCCACCTTCCTTGCAGTGTTTCTCTCTGTGCATCTGCCACACCACATCTTCTTAATCTGGTTTGTTCATTGCCTCTCTTCCTTTATATGAACATTGTCCTTATTGTTCACTGCTTTATCCCTGGGGGCCTAGAACAGTGCTTGGCACATATTAGGGACTTGAGAAGTCTTTGTTGAAGCTTCAGATGAAGGAATGAATGCATGTACCACTGTTATGAGCACACAGAAGAGGAAAGTGAGGCTTTGGAGGTGAACCGGAGAGGCAGAGCTGGGATTTAAAGCTGACACCTGTAGGTTCTAAGATATATTACGATTTTATCTAGAGGAACAATACCTGGGCTGTGGATTGGGTTTCCTCCTGAGAGTAAAATGAGTGGGCCATGGTGTTGGTAATATTTAGTTAGTTCTATACTTCCTGTGCAAAGTCAGATTTTATTCCCTTTTGATTTTTAGCATTTCAGGTAACTGACGTTGTTCTTTCAACAGTTTATCAAATCAGTCATTTATCAGCAAATAGCCCTTGGGTGCTTCCTGTGTGCCAGGCATATACGAGAAGGGTACGCTGCCCCCGCCATTGCTCACGCCCTCATTATATGCTGGGGCAACTTCCTTGCCAGGGCAAGCTCGAGATCCTGTGAGGGTTTGTGGACATGTCTGCTCCCTCCCTGGGAAGCTGGGGAGGCTCTGAGAGTGGGGAAGCCTTGGTCAGTTCCTGCAAAGCTTGACCATGAGGGTTGCTTGAGGACAACAGAGCAACAAGGCAGACGGCTGGGTGTTTCTGGTGCTGGAGAACTGCAGGTGGGGAAGTTGGGCTGGGTGTTAGCAGCCAAGGGCTGTGGTGAGGGCTGTGGCAGGAGGTGAGCCTGGCCAAGCAGGAAGTGCCTTGGGAATTATTATTATTGGTGAATAACAATGAGCAATCTTTTTAAGCATATAAAGATAATTCTTTGTTTTTCAAAGTGTTTTTCTTTCTTTTTTTTCTTTCTTTTTTTTCTTTCTTTTCTTTCTTTTTTTTCAAAGGCCCTCAATGTAGGAACCACAGGGCCAACTCTAATATTACAGTCTCCAGGAAGCCTTCCTTTAGGCTAAGGGATGTTCCCCTCCTCTTGGCTCCCACAGCTCTTTCTGCTCAAAATTGCCAGTAAACTTGTCTAGCTCCCCCTGTGCTGAGTCCCCAAGGCCTGGTGTAGAGTCTTAGGCACCTATTTAGCCCCAGTGCAGTGTCTCAATGGCCCCAGCATTTATTGAAAGAAATGTTCCCAGCACATTTCACACGCAATTTGATTTGATGCTGATGCTGTATGCCTTTTCAGGAGCTGAGCAAAATGAGGTAAATTGGTGTATCCAATCAGACCAAGGGTATTAGTGCAATATTAATTTCAAACGAGCTTAGTAAAAGACATGTTGTGACTTCTTTGGGGGACATACATGCTGCCTAAGTATCTTTCCTCCAGGTGCTTCCTGCTTTATGTACCTGTGAGGCTCACAGCTTTCCTAAAGCCAGGCCTCTCTCCCTGCAAATGTCTGCTGATTGGTGTTCCCAGGGACTCAAGATAATTGCTTTCTTTCCCCAGCTGATTAGAGAAGTAAAAATGGCATGCAGACAGCACTCTCCTCCCCACCTCCCCTGGGAAGACACCATACCATCTTAAGAGGTGGCATCTCAGAGGGAGGAGGGATCCAAGGCTTAGGAGAGGCCCTTTGCCTAAGTGTCTTCTCATATGCATGGGCCTTTTGTGTCCCATGGGAAGGGTCCTGTAATTGACATGCAGACTCAAGTGTTACTGCTGCCACAGAAAGAGTTTGTGTGTCGAGTTCCAGGGGAAAGACACTTGCCACTTTTCCATTCATGGAAATGGCAAACCACTTGGAGCAACTTAATATTTGTTCATCCACGGGTTAGCTGATTTATTTGTTCAACAAGCCCTTGTTAAACATCAAGTGTTTTCCTAGACAGCACTGTGGCTATAGCAAAAATGGGGGATACTATTCCCCCTCCATGGAGCTTCATTCATTCATTCACTCATTCACTTGGTAGTGAAGGGCACCGTCTTTGAAGCCAGACTGCCTGGATTTGAATTTCAGCTCTGTCTTATATTAGAGGAACAACTTGGCAAATCATTTAACAACTGTGTGTTTTACCCATAAAATGGGAATCATAATAGTACCTAGTTCATATGATTCTTATGAGGTGCACCTGCCACATAGTAAATTCCGTTTCATTCAAAATACTTCATGAAACCCACCATGTGCCAGTTCTGTACTAAGCACAGGCAATACGGTGGGAGAGAATCCACATTTGGGCCCATTTTTATGAAGCATCTAGTCTAGTGAGGGAGACAGACATGATTCAGGTGATCACAGATCACATATATAGATATGTGATTATGCATGCAATAGGGACCATGGAAAAACAGTACAGGGTGCTGTGTGCACAAAAGAACACCTTCCCTGAAGGAATGTTGCCAGTGTATCCTATGAGGTTAGAAGAGTGCATAGCATTAGTGGACGCTTGGAAGATGCCCCTTGACTAAATGCAAATTCCTTGGAGCTGAGGCCCAGGGATGAATAGGAATTGAGTATAGAGCGAGAAGGAAGGGAAGAGAATTTCAAGGAAAGGAAATATCTTGTGCAAAGGCTCTGGATGGAAGGGAATGTGACACCTTCCAGGAACGAAAAGGAGCACAGTGATTGCAATGCTGACAAGACAAGCAGAGTGGGACCTGGTGGGGTTGGAGGTGGATACCGGGATGAGAGCCTTAGAAGCCTTGATCCAACCCTGATGTTTATTCTAAGAGCCCTGGGAAACCACGGGACACTCTTAAATGGCAGAGTAACAGAATCAGTTTGTATTTTTAAAACGTCACCCTTGGTGTAGTGGGAGAGTGGATGGGAGCAGAGTGGGACCGTTTAGAGGTACAGCAGTCAGCTTTGTCTAGGTTACGCTGCAAAAACGATCTCCCAACATTTCAGCACCCACATCAAAGCTCTAGGTCTTGCCCACACTACACATCAGCTATGGGTAGCTTTGGTCCTTTTCCAAGTGTTCTCTTCATTCTAGGACCCAGAGTGAAGGTGCAGATTTTATGTGGGATATGCTGTTCTCATGACAGAGGAGAAAGGTCTATGGCTAACCACAGGTGGGTTCTTTAAGCCTCTGGTCAAAAGTGACATATTGTCACATATGGTCAATTCTGATAACAGTTTCAGAAGTGCAAGTCTGATGGCTGAGTCTAACATCAAAGAGGTATGGGATTTCACTCCTCCCATTGGAAGGAACAGCCAGTCGCTTACATAAGTCTTTTAAGGGGCAGGGGAGTGAACAGTCACACCAGGAGTCTGTGCAAATGAGGGTGGTGGGGATGGAGATGAACATCCACACACAAGAGATGTTTAGGAGTGAAAGTGACAGAATGTGGTGCTATGCTGGATGTGGGACATAGGGAGGAGGAGGTGTCAAGAATGTGTCCGGATGTTCTGGATGAAGCATGCCCTACCCATGTCCCTTGGACCTGACCGTGTCAGTGTGCTCCAGCCAACACCTGCAGCAGTATGTTCATCTCTGTTACCTGAGGGCTTTAGGGGCCTCGTGAGGCTGTATTTCCCATGTGTGTGGCAGGCTGGAAGTCCTGGGGCATTTTCTT
>NW_012148396.1:3640450-3698428 GCF_000956105.1 Propithecus coquereli | reverse complement strand
GACAGCAAGTAGGTCGATATAGGCATGAGTCCCGAGTGAAGACAAGTGTCTCTGTTGGAGACAGGATTATGGACTCACTGGCTTTCAGGCTGCAATTAGCACATTGTCTAATGGAAGGAGAGATATAGTTATGAGACCATAGGAAAATTACTTTAAACGTAAGGACCTTGGACAGCGGAAGCACAGAGGAGATGTGTTGACTGGCCAGGGAGGGTGAGGGGGAAGGATTGGCCCAGGGAAGTCTTCCAACAAGCGGAGGCTGCTGGTCAGGAGAAGGAGATTGGAAGAATGTTCTAGACTGTGGAACCTGGGGGTGAGATGGGGGGGGAGGAGGGCATGTGTGACATCTGAAGTTGTGTGTGAAGGGAAAGAATTGAATATTTTCACGTGTGAAAGATCTTCAGTGAGCTAGAGGAAAAATATACGAGGCTGAAAATGTTAAGATTAAATTTCCAAATAGGAAAGCCGTGATTACACCTGTTGTCATGAGTACACACACGAGAGGCCTGGAGGGCCTGCTGCTGTCCCCACATGCTGTAACTGAAACATGCACGGTGGGTTCGCTGTGTTGTCGAAGCTGAGGTGCTAAGGAGTTGGCAATAGCAACAGTGGGCGCGTGCACTAAATGCCTCCTGTGAGTGCCAGGCACCTTCGGAGGGCGTTATGTGCACGATCCAATCCTCACAATCATTGGATGGGGTCACTGTTGTTATTATTCCCATTTTACAGCTGAGGAGACTGAGACACGGACAGACAAAGTAACATGGCCACAGTGGCACAGCTTGTGTGTGGTGGAGGTTGCTGCTGGACCAGCAGCGTGGCTCCAGTCTCCGTGCTCTTAACCACAGTTGCTGAGTTTGTTCGTTGGTTTCTCTGAGTGCCTGGTACAATGGAAAGAGCACAGATTCTGGTGTCAGACCCACTGGGGTTGAGTCATGACTGCAGCTTCCTCACACTGTGACATTGGCGAAGTCACTTAACCTCATTAGACCCATTTCTCCATTTCTGAGGGGCATCACTGCCTGCCTGGGGGGGTTGCCCGGCGAGTTAAGGGTGGCGGTATGCACAGGGCATCAGGCCCAGGAAGGTGTTAAATAAAGATTAGCTGGAGTGAGATGAGGGGTCATGGCATATTGCTTTTCCTTCAACCCTACTTAAAAAATATGAACTGTGAGCGTTTTTACTTTTTAAAATAAGACTGTTAAGCCCATTAATGGCCCATGAAATGATATTTTCTTACCGAAATGACCATATATAAGTCGCGTTAAGTGAAAGCTTCTTGGGTGATTATAGAAAGGACCCTAATTATCAAGAGCTGCGTTAAAGAAACAGTGCAAGGCAGGAGGGTGGTGGAGTGGGTCATGGCACATCCACGCGATGGAAACTAGTGCTCTCAATGATTAGCAGTGATAAGCACTCTTCTCTCTGGAGTGAATAATAGCAGGTGATATTTATTTTAATCATCCTTTCTTAAAAACATTGTGAATGTATTAATTTTATCACCGGAAAAACTCTCAAAAAGTAAGAAAAATGAAGAATAAGGTCAGCTTTGGAAAACTGTTTCTTCATATGCACAGAAACCACGCTCCAATGAGGTCCTTGTTTTGCCTGATTAATTACTGACAAATCTTGATAATTTGGCATTGAGGGCCAAGGCACTCAGCTGTTCTAGCTGGGATGGCTTCCCTTGAAAGTTGTGCTTGGATTATAATGTCGCTGTCTGCTCTGGAGGGGAGGAGGTGTCCACAGGGGGCAGGCTGGGAGGCAGGAATGTGGTGGCATCGGGCTGGACCTGAGCTGGCGGCAGAATCTAAGAGGGTTGGTCTGAGGGGCAAAGCAAGCTACCAGGGCTGCCAGCCGAGGTTGGTGGGCGGTGGGCAACGGCGAAGGCAGGCAGGAGAGAGCCTGGCGAGTTCTGAGGAGCAAAACTCCCTCTGTCAGCTGCAGCGTTTGGGGTGGGGGTGCACTGGGGGAGGCGGCTGTCTGGTGTGTGCTGTGATGAAACGATCTGCTTGGTCTTTGTTCCAGGTTCCCGGCACAGAGCAACTAAAACCCTTAAAATTTCCTGAATGATAGAAGTGTCTCTCTCTTTTTTTTTTATTCATAAAAAAAGGCCCCTTTTGGCCATACCTGGGTTTACAGGAATGAGGTGACTCCTTGAGGCCCCCAGATAGCTCCAGGATGGGGGTGGCTGCCAGAAAAGCCAACTCTGCGATTAGAGAGTTAGAGCTTTCAGCCCAGCCCCAACCTCTGAGGAGGGGAGAGGGGCTGGAGACTGAGTTCGGTCACAAATGGCCAGTGATGTAATTAATCATGCCCACGTATGGAACCCTGATAGAAACCCTGATGGACAGGTGTGGGGAGCTCCTGGTGGGTGAACGCCTCGATGTGCTGGGAGGGTGGCTTGCCTGGAGAGGATGTGGGAGCCCTGTTGTCTCACCTCAATGCCACACCTTGCTGTCTGCCATTTGGTTGTTCCTGAATTCTATCCTTTGTAATAAACTGGAAACGTAAGTAAAGCATTTTCCTGAGTTCTGTGAGTCTTTGTGAAGTATCAAACCGAAGGAAGGGGTCACAGGAACCTCTGAATTTGCAATTGGCCAGGCAGAAACGTGGGTAGTCTGGGAGCTCCATTAGTGGCTGGCATCCAGGTGAGGCAGTCTTGTGGGACTGAGCCCTTGATCTGCGGGTTCCACTAACTCTGGGTCGGTAGTATTGGGATCAAACTGGATTGTTGGACACCCAGTTGTTGTAGGAGAATGGGATAATCAGTTGTTAGTGTGGAAAAACAACACATATTTGGTGTCAGGAGGAAAAACCCACAGGGTGGGCCAAACAGGCTGCATTGTAGTCCCAGCCAAGACACTGAGTGTGCAGAAGGAACCAAGTCAGAAGCCCCGGGGGAGAGGCGGGGCAAACAGACTCTGTCTGGGGAACACTGTGTGTTGAAATAAGTGAATAATCACACTCTTTGGAAACACGACTTTTAGCTCTGCTGGTGAGGGGGTGATGGGATTGAAACCCAGAGTTAAGGGAGCAGTGCTCTATGCACAGTGCCTGAGTGGTCCAGATTCACATTAGCACTTTGGTTCTCTTTCAGCCCAGTCTTGAGTGGCTGCGCGCTCCTTTACATCTCAGTGAGTGCAAAGTAGCTTTGGCAGCAGCCGAGGCTGAGAGGCTTACCATAGTAATGTGTGCTCAACAGAAGTGCATTTTATATATGAAGCAAAACCTGTTTACTGAACTCTAACTGCCCGTTCACCAGACTTTTGGTTTCTGTCAAAATGTCAATTATTTCTTATTGGTATTATATTAAAAAAAAGACATTTGGAAGCCATGTTTGGACTGGCTACAAATCCTACACATCTGTCTATCTGGACTCTTGTTAATGCTTTTTTTTTTTTTTCCACAAGTTTGCACTTCTCATAGTTTCTATAACTTGTCAGAACTTTCATATCTCCTGGCCTTTTGTGTTTGTGCATGTGTGTACATGTCCGTGTGCATGTCCCTGTGTGCATGCATATGTCTGTGTGTGTGTGTATGTAGTGTGAGGTGGGGGAAGCATGTTTATACCTTTCATCTTTCTCCTGGGGGCTCTTTCTCTCCTAAATTATCTAGTCTTCAGTCATTTAATTATATAGGTGTAACAAGGTATTAAAGAAACTCTGTCTCAGTTTTGGCTGAGAAACGAAAAGCTAATGCAATCAGTGCTCAGAACATCCACAAGCTGGAGTGGAGGTTTGGGTCACTTAAGCAGAGCACACTTGAGATGGGGACTCTGCTCTTTCACCATTGGTGAACGCCCACCCAGCCCTCTGAAGTGTGATGTGAACAGTGGAGAGAGGGGAATTCCCTGTGGGTGGGAGGGGGGGTTGGCATGTGCTGTGCCCCCTACCTGACTCCTCTCTACAGCTGCACTTGCTCCCAACCTCAGGATGAGTCGAGGGGCTTCAGAGGGTAAATCAGAGAGCTGGCTGGCCTAGTGCCTTTGGAATTCTGGACTTGTAAGGCCTAGTGTGTGAATCTCATCTGGGGAGATGAAGGGAGCAAGGGCATAGCAGGTGACCTATTCGGAGTAGGGAAAGAGGTGATTGCAAGGTGGGGACTGCCCTTTACCCTAAAATGGAGCAAGGATACACAACTGGAGTCCCACCCCAGAGGACTACAGAAGAGCTCTGTGGAAGGTCCGAGTGGGCTGGAACATCAAAGCCCAGGTTGTAAGTAGCCTGAGAGATGTTTTGCGCCAAAGGGGCCACAGTCCAAGACGAACATCGGGGCATGGGCTCCCCAGATGGCCGCAGAAGTGCGCATGAGAGCAAGAGCCCCAGGTAAGCATCTACCACCTTCAGGGGAGCAGATTCCATCTTGTGTCCTCCTCACTTACTGTGCCCCTGTGTTTCCTGCTGGTGTCAGAAAGGGCTGCCAAAGAATTGGGGAGGGAGTGAGCAAGGGAGAGAAAAATACCCAAGCAAGACTGCCCTCTCCTATGACAGGCTTAAAGTCGGTGTCATGGGGACCAGCATGACTTAGAATGAGACAGGGTTCTGGTGATGACACTGAATAGGTTAAAATTGTTAAAACCAGGGCTGTTCCTGTGACAAAGTGACTGAAGGATGTTTTATTGTTTAACTGAGACTGCAGTGATTGGTAATGCTTTGGAACCTGTCTGAGATCTATCCGGAGGCAGGGGAAGGAGGATGCAAGAAGGCAAGTTTAACAAACAGTGGAGGGCAAGGATTAAGGCATTGTTGCTTGCATCCTGTCATCCCCAACCTGTTCAGTAAAATGGTTATGCATGAGCACATCTTTTTGTAAGAAATGATAACTTTGCAGAGAAAGCTGGAGTGCCCTTGGACAGCACTCTGCAGTCTCTAGAGACTTCATCTCTGCCTGCTCTGGCCATCTGATGTGTGCTCCTCTTGGAGGTTTCTTGGAAAGTTTATGATTTTACATATAAAATCTTCTCATCTTTTCTCTTTCTCTCTTAATCTCTCTCACTCCCCCTTCCATACACACATGCACACACACACACACACATACACACATATCTCTATCTCTATATCTAAAGCGTAGTTTTATTGTGTATATGTATGGGCTTTATTTAAATGGCATTATCTTCCACGTGCTGTTCTGCAGTTTGGTTTTTCACTTACCATGTCTTGAAAATCTTTCTTTGTCATTTTATACAAATCAATTTAATTCTTTTTTAACTCATGCATGATGTTCCACAGTTTGGTTGTTCTATAGTTTTTTTTTTTTAATTTCTTATCTATGGATATTTAGAAAGCTTCCAAATGTTTATCCTCACAAATAGTGTTGCCGATATTATACATGCTATTCCCTTTGCCTGAAATGAATTCTCTCTGTTCTTCCACTTGGCCCAATTCCATTCATCTTTCAGGTTTCAAATCAAATGCTCCCTCCCTTGCTGGACATTCTTCACTTCCCAGGACTGAATGATGCTCCCTTCCCTATGCTGTCACTGCTAATTATACAGTCTCTACTGTGTGTTTGGTGGATTAGACTTACTGTTCAGCAAGTATTTACTCTCTTGCACTGACCTCTATGGGAGGAATATGCTTCCTTGGCCCTTTGAAGTGGGGCTTTGCCATGTGATTTGCTTTGGCCAAGAGAATGTGAGCAGAAGTAACAGTGTGCCCCTCTGAGCAGGGGATTATAAGAGGCATAGAAAGTTTCTACCTGCGTTAGGAGGCCACTTCCTCTTCCACCTGGGTCTCAGAATATAGCTATATAGAGCAGATCTGACCCCAACCTGAAAGCTAAAATTAACTGGGCTCAGCCAAGATCAGCCAACTACAGCCACTCTGAGACCTCTGAAAATAACATGAACATTTGTTGTTATGATACTGAGATCTGAGGATATTTGTTATACAATGATGTGAGAGGAAAACATTGACTAATAATGTACTCTGTCAAAGCATTGATCATTCTGAGTTTTACCTGTTAATTATCTAGAGTCCAAGATCCTTCAGAACAGGGCTCTCCAGAGCCAACCACTGAGCTTGGCGCATCGTAGGCTTTTCATAATATTCAGAATGAGTACAAAGAACATCTTCTTCAACTTGTTTTCATAACTGATGCTCTGGGAGAAGGTCTGGCACTCCTGGAGGTCCCTCCGCATCACACACAGCATGTAGGGTGCTCCTCATAAGCACCCAGGGGTTGTGAGCGGCCAATGTATTACAAGAGAATGATGCCGAGCAACATGCACATTAATGCGAAGAAAGTACAGCCGGGCAAAGGGGTGGAGCATAAATAATGCATGGAGGACTAGCAAATTTGGAAATTGCACCAGTCAAAGTAATGCTAACTACTATAATCTTAGTGGATTAACACAATAAAAGTTTGTTTGCTCACCATCTGTCCATTTAGCAGCAAGGGGAGGGAGGAAGGACTGAATTGCCCACAGTGTTTAGAGACCCAAACCTCTGTTATCTCCCACATTTGGCTTCTGGATCACCCTGGGCAGGGACCTCCCACCAGAAGACAGGGGAGTATGTATGAGAGATTCTCATGGGCCAGGCGGGGGAACAACATACATCACATGCCTGCATTTGATTGGTCACCAGGCCTGGAAATGATATATGTCACATGCCTGCATTTGATTGGTCAGAGCTCAATCACATGGTCACCCCAACTGCAAGGAAGGCTGAGAAATGTAGTTCATCTGTATGCAGGGCGGAGGAGGAGAAAAAGAGTGTGAGGAACAGTTAGCCTGTCTCATATACAGAAGGAAAAGTTATTCTATCATTAGAAAACATCTCAGAAGCCCTAAGCCTCCCCTTAGAAAAGAAGGGTAGTATATAGAAATGGCTCTACTTAAACTCTCTACATCCTAGTTTTCCATGCTCCAAATGAGGGGGATAATCCCCATCCCTTGACCTGACAGGATCACAGTAAAGAAGAAGGTGGTTGGGAAATAGGGTATAAATATAAAGTGTGAGTTCGACGCTCTCCCCTTCCATCACATCTTTCCAATCCCTGAGTTCTATCATTTACTTCCTGTCTAGCTGTCAATTCTGGAAGCGTCTCTCCATCCCTCATCATCATTTTCCAGGTCAACATCATCTCTAATGTCTTGACTAATTCTGTTTCAAGTCATGTCTCCATTCTCCACATATCTGTCAAAATGATCCTCCTATTGTGCAAATAGGATTGTGCCCCTTGAGATACCCATTGTTCTGAGGTTAAACTCTTTACTGTGCCTCATAATGACCCCTCCTAAGCTGACCTCCTTCTCGAGGCTTCTCTCTTATCCCTTGGCCACCACACTGAACTGTCAGCCTCCAGACCCCCAACCTGTTCCTTTACCTCTTGACCTTCATATGGCTCCCCCTGACTTCTCATCTAGATAATTTCTCTTCATCCTTCCAAAATCAACTTAAATGGCTCTTGGGGACAGCCACCCTGACACTTAACCTTAGACCCCCTGTTATGTGCTTCCAGAGCCCCCTGTGCTCTTCCTGGCATGACCCATGACTCACCTCAGTGTAACTCCTAGTTTAACATCTGTCTTTCTCACTAGGTGGTGGGACTTCTGGAGAGCAGGACCCTTGTAGGCTTATTCTCTGCTGAAAACCAACATCCAGCATGGAACCTAATGGATATTGGGAATCATACAATGCTTATTAAAGGCTGGTGGGAGTCTTGGGGGTATTTGGAGAGACTGACTGAGGGCAGAGGAAGTCTGTAGAGTTTTGCTTCATGGCTAGATATGTAGTCTAATTCTCATCCTGCTTTTCTACACTCTTCCCAATCTAGTCATCTGTCACTTACCCAGATTACTGCCTAAAATCCTAAGAATATTTTCACTTGCCACTTGGTATTTTTCCCTGTGCCACCATCGACCTCATTCTTGAAGACTTAAGCACCCATGAGGAGAACCCATCGGCACCTTGACCTCATAGTGCCTTCTCACCTGGTGACCTTTGCCACCTTTTGCTGGTGCCGTCCCCAAGAACTGTCCTTAGCCATTATTGTCCCCAGGATTGAAGTAATATCCCCTGAAATGGGCTCTTCTTTCCAGCCCATTGCATCCTCTCCAAATCACATTGCTCTTCCCGAGTCTGCACTTCTGCAGTGGAAAGTGGGTGAGTGTATTCTGACTCCGTTCTATTACCTGTCTGTCTCCTCTGAGCCTCAATTTTCTTACCTGTAAAAAAAGAAAAAACCCAAAACAGAATCACCTTACTGCTTTGTTCTTATTATGGAATAAATGAGGACATATATATCTAGAATATAGAAAGTTCTCAAAAAATACTGGTTCTCCTCCCATCTAATGCTGCATTCAAGTACTTCACTCATAGATAATGATAAAAATAAATATAATATAATAATGACCATTATTAGGCACATACCTTCTGCCAGATGCTGTGCTAAATTACTTTATATATCTTACTGTATTTTATCTTTGCACCTAATCTGAGATGTGGGTATTACCCTTATTTTGGAGATAAGAAAAATGATACTCCAAAAGATCAGGTAGGGGACACCTACTTCCATTCTTAATCTTTCCAGGTGGAGCAACCTCCATGGGGGATTTTGCTCCATCCCTCACCTCTGACTCCAACTCTTTCCTGTGTAAGAAGAAGTCCTTGCCTGAGGTTGGACTAGGGAGAATTAATCTGGACTTCTGTAGTTCAGTTCCTTCTTCTCTCCTCCAGTCGGGATCGATCTCTTTACAGTAGAGCAATCGAATCTCCCCTCTTTGCTATGCTGTCCAGCCCAGTGGGACAGGCTTCCTCTCCAAGTGTGAGGTCTGCGTTTTGGGGTTAGTCATGCTAAGTGCATTGCCATACTTAAGCCATGGCATCCACTAGTTTTAGCAACAATAAAGACATTTAAAAAAATATCAATCTGTCTGATTCCATGTCTCTGTCTCTCTGTCTCTCTCTGGGAAAGCAAGTGTCTCTTAAAGGTTCCTAGAGTACTAATATTGAATTTAGGAGGACAGGTAGCCAGTGGGCAGTCACTGATCCCTCTGCCAAGTCAATGAGCCCCTCCCATTCTCACAGTGCTCAGCCAAGTGGAACTTCACAGCCATGGTTGGAACTGTGGGAATTCTCTCTGCAGCCTCAGAGACACCTACAGCTCTGTGGGCCTTAGGAGTACCATTACACACGCTGTCATCATTTCATTGGGACTGAACCTGATGGAAAACATACGGGGGTTTCACAGTGGCGTGGTAGAAAATCGTTAAAGATTGCTTAAGTGGGCCTCCCAGGGAAGTGATATTTTTATGCTGAGATCCCTACTGTTAATCATGATCCCAAAATGAAGCTGTGACAGCCCATCTGTGACCATTTGAAGAAGTGCTT
This sequence comes from Propithecus coquereli, assembly GCF_000956105.1. Taxonomy (NCBI): domain Eukaryota; kingdom Metazoa; phylum Chordata; class Mammalia; order Primates; family Indriidae; genus Propithecus; species Propithecus coquereli. The sequence continues at coordinate 3,689,090 of NW_012148396.1, read as the reverse complement.
CTCAGCACCAAAGTGTTCAGGCCATTATTATCCAGTTCAAGTTCAATTTACGGAGTTTCTTTCCTTTTTCCTTCTAGGCTTAGTGCTTGTGTTTAGATTTTATAAGTTAGTTAATCCAAACACCACTACTCTGTGCTTACTATAAACAAGAGCTCTATGGCTTCATTTCTGGGGAATGGGCATGCAATAACAGAAGAGCTAATCCTTCCTTCTAGGGTGATGTGTGAGGGCTGAAGTAGGTGCTGTCCATGTGGTTAGCTGTTTTGCTCTCACAGCTGCCCTGCAAATGAGAACCCATCATTCTGCCCATGATGGCGCAGACAGTAAATTCATTTGCCCCAAATCAAACAGGTAAGTATATGGCAGAGTGAAGATGAGAACCCATTTGCTCTGGCTCCAGAGTCCATGTTCTCAACCCCTGCACCATTTGCCTCCTCCAAGAGGGAGCTGTAGCTGTTGGTGAGACCCATGGCAGAGGTGGGCAGAGCAGAGACCTTGGTGTCTCAGTGTTGAAAATCTGAGTTCCAGCTCAGTCATTTCCTAGCAGGGTGACTTTGGGCAGCTTTGGGCCTTAGTTTCTGCATATTTAAAATGGACATTCATTCAATGAACAAACCTCCATGGAGCCCTGTGGTGTGCTGGGCCCTCCTCTAGGCTCTGGGGGTTAGGTGGCAGCAAGACAGAGTCCCTGATGTTATGAAACTGAACCTGGTGAGGAGAGAGAGCCAAAAGGAAAGCAGAGAAGAATACACAAACAGGGCTGCTCCAGGTAAGAAACCAGATGGGCCACATGATAAAAGGTGGCTGGGGAGGAGGCACGGCCTTCGACTGTTGGGCAGTGGAGATCTGTCTGGACAGGACCATGCAAACTGAGACCCAAGTGAGAAGGGGCAGTACAACGTGGGAAACCTGAGGGAGGGATGTGGTATGAGTTTCCTGTGGCTGCTGTAACAAATCACCACAAATTTAGTGGTTTAAAATAACACAGACTTAGTCTCTGATAGTTCTGGAGACCAGAAGTCCAAAATTAATTTTCCTGGGCTGAAGTTGAGGTGTGGCCAGGCAGCGCTCCCTCTGGAAGCTCCAGGAAGGACCTGCGTCCTGCCTTTCCCAGTTTCCAGCCGCACTCTGAGGCTCCAGCCTCCTCCCTCCCTCTTAGGCCAGCGGCAGAGGGTCCTCATGTCTGTCTCTGCTCTGTCCCAGGGCCTCCTCCTCTCTGTGTCACATCTCCCCTGCCTCTCTCTTGCAGGGATACTGTGGTTATGCTTAGGACCCACTGGAGGACCCAGGATAATCTCCCCATCACATATTTACAAAGTTCCTTTTGCCATGTAAGGTAACAGCTACAGGTTTCAGGCATCAGGACCTGGATATCTTTGGGGGTCATTATTCAGCACTCCCCACACAGAACCCTCCAGAAAGAGGGTGTAGCCCACCCAAAGTTTCTGGCAATAATGCCCTTCCAGTAGACTGTGGTGAGGATTATGTGAGATGGTTTTGTAAAGAGCCCAGAAGGTTGCCATTATACAGTAAGTCCCCCCAAATGTTAGGTCTCATGATTATTACTGGGAGGGAAATTCAGAAGGTAGAAGGGGCAAGGCAGCTGCTGGACTAGGGGTAGGTAGGACTAGGGGTCAGAGGCCTGTGGCCTAGAGAGAAAGGAGGGCCTGGGGTTCTGAGCAGTGGCCATATCCATGGGATTCCCTCAAGAAGCCCTGGCAAGAGTCAAAAACATTTGCATTTGCCCCACAACCTTTATCAAGGGGCCCATGCTACAGGAGAATGCCCTGCCCAATGCTTCCTGCCAGCAGCTCCACCCTGCCTGTAGCCTCCCCCTTGTTTGCAGAGGGCAGGGCTGCCACTTCCTCTGCTTGGCTAGCTGCTTCCTGGTGAGGCCAGGAAAATGGACATCAGGCACTAAAGGCTTAGACCTGGCGTTGGCTCTGGCTGTGGCTGTGGCTTTGGGAGGTACAAAGGGCCTCCTTGGAGTTCCTAGGCTCCCCAGTCCAGCTTACAGGGTGAGCAAGCAGGTGTGGGTGGGGCGTGAGAATAGAGAGGGCGGATTTTACCAGCCCTTGTCTGGCTGTGGGGCTGTGGTCCTGAGCACCCTCGTGGGTGTTGGTGAGGCAGCAGGTAAGAGTCAGTCGAAGTGAGAGAACCCCGTTGCCCGTCTGTCCATGTTTCACAGATGGGGACCAGAGAGCCTAACAAGGAGGGCCTGAGTGGGGACTCCAGGCCCAGCAGGTGTGTGGACTCAGATCCCAGGGCTCTCCATCTCCCCTGGTGTCTTCCTTCGAGCCTCCTCTGGCAGGGCAGCAAAGCAGGGGCTGCACACGGGGACACAGGAAGCAGCCGTGAAGGCCCATAAAGGCCCTCCCAGGTGGCAGAAATGTGGAGAATTTGAGGACGACTAATCCTGAGGGTGTTGAATGAAAAGTTAAACTTAGATAAATAACGTTTCATTAAGAAAAGGAACACATTGAGAAGGTCTGTGGTGACTGCACCCCACAGGTTGAGGGATAAACAGCAGCAGTGAGGCCCCGATTGAAATTCTGATTTTCTGGGGCCTGGGGCAGGTGGGAAGCTGAGTTGCACAGCACCCACTGAGCAGTGAGGGTCGGGGCTTGGCCCTTGCAGTCAGGTCGCTTGAATTCAAACCCTGGCTCTACTGTGTGCGGTTCGCTGTGGGACCATGGAGCAGTCATGCAACTTCTTTGTGCCTCACTTTTATCATATGTAAAATGGGCATAATGTTGCTTCCTGGTGGTGGTGAGGATTCCTGTGAAGTAAAAGGTGCACCATATGTGGCCTGTAGACAGTATACGCATTTTCCATGGCTGCCGCAGCAAATTACCACAAACTAGCTGGCTCAGAAATGACAGAAATGTATTCCCTCACTGTTCTAGAGGCTAGAAGTATGAAATCAAGGCGTTGGGGGTCGTGCTCTCTCTGAAGGCTCTAGGGAAGGATCCGTCCTTGCCTCTTTCTAGCTGGCAACCCTTGGTGTTCCTTGGCTTGTAGATGCATCACTCTAGTCACTGCCTCTGCCCTCATGTGTCCTTCTTCCCCATGTCTATGTGTCTGCAAATCGCTCATTCCCCTTATAAGGACACCATCCTAATCTAGTATGACCTTATCTTAACTTCATTACATCTGCAAAGATTTTATTTCCAAGTAAAATAACATTCACAGGAACTGGGGGTTAGAATGTCAACACATCTTTTTGGGGGACACCATTCAACCCACAGCAGTAAGTGCTCAGTGAAAGGTAGCAATTACTATTTTAATGGTGCTATTTTTCCATATGAGCCAGATAGAAAGTGCCAAATTTTATAGAGGAAACTGCTATAATTCCATATTAAAATCACAGGGAAAAACACAGCCCATTTGTTTCTTTAATGTCAATTGTATGGTTCAGGCCAAATTCATCTGAAAAGGTCGCCCACTAACCACACATAATACAAAGCAATTCTGGAGCCTTGGAGAGATTCTCTGACCTCTGAAAGCAGCAAACTTAGGTCAGGGTGCTGGAAGCTTCCTCTTGACAACACTCTGGTCCAAGCCAATCTGTCTATAAGTTGCCAGTGCTAACCCGCATTTTGAATCACCGTGGACCCGTTAATTACCTCAATTCATTAAACATTCTTTGGGTACCTCCTGGTGCAGCAAAAACAGTGAATGTCTCTTAGGCCCAAGTTTCTCAACCTGAGGACTGATGGCATTTTGGACTGGATGGTTATTTGTTTGGAGGCTGTCCTTTGCATTTTAGTAGATTTAGCAGCATCCCTGCCTCTACCCACTAGATGCCATTAGTACAACCCAATTGTGACAACCAAAAATGTCTTCAGACATTGTCATGTATTCTCTGGGTTGCAAAATCACCCCCAGCAGAGAACCACTGGATTAGAGGAAGCAAATAAAGAAATAGATACTGATGATAATATGTGGGAGTTGTTGAGATAGGGGTAAGCAGCAAGGTATTACAGATGTTGTTTTGCTATTCCTCAAATTTACCATCATACTTTTGAGTGCAGACACATTAGATCCCCTGAGTAGGTACCACAGCCTTTGCTATGAAGAACTCTAATTCGTGGTATACATAAGAAGTTATTGTATTCCTCACCCTTTCTCCAGTTCATATTCATTGGGAAGCCCTGATATGCCAGGTACTATATTTGGTAGCTGGGGGTATCTGGAGGTGCCATATCTCCAGGTGTTGAAAATATGGGTATACAGCCTAATACAGGACAAGGTTCTGGTATCCAGGAATTATGTAGTAGAAGAAACCAAAATGTCCCAAAAAGCTATATGGTATGTTGAAAACAGCTGACAATGTGCATGCAAGAAGCATTAGAGAGGAGGAATTATAGATTCTGATTGATGGGGCAGGAAGAGAAGGGACATTTTCACACATAATACATCATTGAGGAGAGTTTTAAGAAGAAATAAGGCAGTCTGAGAGGGAGCAGGGAAAATTCTAGCTGGGGGAACAATCAATGGGAAAGCAGGGAAGCTGAAGGCATCACGGTGTGTTAGTGGAAACTCAGGCAAATAAAATGCATAATTATCAGAAGCTACAAACAGACTAATGAATGCCTCATTCAGGCTGCGGATGTGTTCTTTGGGCCTTAAGTGTGGATTTATTTATTTATGTATTTAATTCCATTGTCAACATTTAAAAATCTGGAGATTTTATATACATAATTAAGATTTTACAATTTCTTTTAAAGAAATGAAAGATCTAGTTAATGAGTGGCATTATTGATCAGAGAGAGAATTCTTAGTGGGAATGTTTTATGGAAGAGGAGGGAAGGTATTAAAGTTACTTAAAGTAACAAGTTCATCAAGAAAGAGAAAGGCAAAGATGGAAAGAAAATGAAAAAAAACAAATAATTTGACTTCTTTTGACCATAGCAAGGGGGAAAACACACATAGATAAATTGGCTAGGCTGATGGTCTTAGTTTCCATAGAAGAAGAAACTGTCCAAATACCACCCCAATTGTTCTGATGGTGGGGACCCAAGAATGACACTGTCACGAAGAAACTACCTCCAAAGAAAGGAAACAGCAAGTAGACACAATCCATCTGTTTATCTCCACTTTGGGGATTACCTGGGTAGGGGTCTCAGCAGGGTCTGTACCACAGATAAAGAATAAGGTCAAGAAGAAGATAATTTGAATTGTGAATAAGAACGTTAACTTGGGCCTACCCTTTTGGGATAGAATTTTGGATAGTCTGTATGCTTGTTTCTCCCACTGACTGATTTATTATAGTGTAGATAATAAATAATTTAGTTGCCTATCCAACTTGTTGTTTCTATTCTACTCTCCAGCAACACTTTCTGGAAGGAAGATGTTCTGGTAAATTCAGCTCCCTGACTTGGTGCCTGTGAAAATTAGTTGGATATGGGCATCCTTGCAGTTTCCTGATCCTTAGAGTAATCTCCGTGCCCTCACCACCAATTACAGATGGAAATGCGAATAGGATAGAGTGTCAGTGACTTGCGCAGTTGCCAGATGTAAGAGATACTTCCTGTAGGGACCCCTGGTGCTCAACTGATCCACCCTGAGGGGCATGTGGCTGAACGGGACTGAGTCAATATAAACCGTAAGACTGTTCATACAGGATTGAGTTTATCAGAGGGGTGCTGTTTCCAGGCCAGTATTCAATTTATATAGGGTCAAATTTGCAAATGGGTATGACTTTTCCATGTCCTTGGAGGAATGTGGATGTGAGCTCCAGCTGGTGGAGTAGGGGGTGTAAGGCACAGGGGGTGAAAAACGTGATGGTCTCTGTTATGTTCCTTCAGATGCAGACCTTGAGGCAAGATTTTGATTGCAGATGATCCCAAGTAGTTCCTGTAGGGAAGAGAGGAAGTAAGAACTGGAAGGGAAGGAAGTCAATTCAGGGTGCATGAATAAACAAGTTACTATGACACATACCTGGGTCTCAGTCCCACTGGGGACTTCTGAGAGACAGTGTAGAGCCTGTTGGACTATTTAAGACATGAGGAAGGCAGGGTCTATACCCCCACTTTCATCCATAACCTGAGCTCCTGAAAGCTTCAACTGTCCATGACTTCTGGGCTGTCCTTCATGTAGGTCAAGGACATCCTTATAGCCACAGATGATGGAGGCAGACACTGGAATAATGTATCTACAAGCCAAGAAATGCCAAAGGTTGCCAGCAGCTCCTAGAAGCTAGAAAGAGGCAAGGAAGGATCCTTCCTTAGAGCCTTCAGAGAGTGCACGGCCCCCCAACACCTTGATTTCATACTTTAGCCACTAGAACCATGAAGAAATACATTTGTCATTTCTGAACCACCCAGTTTGTGGTAATTTTCTGTGGCAGCCACAGGAAATGCGTACAGGAGAAAGAATGCTTGTAGCAGAGTCACAGTGCTTAGAGTGGTGAGTGATGGAGGGATAAGAGAGGGCTGACCGTGTCTGCTGTTGTGTTGTAAGTCTAGGACAAGGTGGCTCTTGTCTCAGAGTTGGGTATGGTATTAGTGGATGCATTAGAACAGTGTGACAGAGCAAGGATGCTTGTAAATATCTTCCAAGTCCACTCTAGCAGCTGAAATGAAGGAGCATCAATGGATCTAGTTAAAGTCAGAGCTGTGCCAAGTCTGCAAAAGTATCCAGAAAGAAGGAAACCCAAAGAGCCTCTCCCACCTGGGAAAGTGATGGGCATCCTTCCTAGGAAGGTGATTTGTAAGTGGGAAGATCAGAATCCCCAGCAGATATCCAAATCCTGATGCTGGATCTCTGGTGGCCATTCCCTTATTGAGGAGGCTCTGGAGGTGTGGCAGGTAAAAAGACAAAGGAAAAGCTAGGAAAATGTCAAAGGAAGAGAAATCTTTGCAAATTACTATAAATCTACTGTAAAATTACTATAAAAGTATAGTTTTACAGGAACTAAAAAGGCAAAGAGAATGTTACTAGTAGCCAAGAGAAGACCACTGGAACATCAAAAGTGAAAACAATGATGACATTTATCTGGAAAAGCTCACTCTGTGAGAAGAGCTACGGATCCAGGATGAGTTTAAAAGAGGAGAGATAACAGTGTGCTGAAAGATGGTTGAGATACACCTGTGTTTCCCAAATGTTATGGCAAATACTTCATTAATCTGAACTTTGTGAGTCCCACAATGGAGTTCTGGCCAATCTTCAGTCTATAAAATCCAGAGGCAGATTTTTCTTTTTAGATGAGAAGATTAGTATTTATAAATCTAGTGAGCGTTTTGGCACTTAGTGTGTATTTCTGCTTTGATTACTCAGTCTACAAAAATATGGGAGCCCAACCTGGGAAAGAGGTTTTCTATTCTTGGAGTGTCACATCAGTCTGTGCTGATGTGTTACGTGAAGCTCAACAAAATCTGGGGTGGAATCTAGTTGATAAAACTGCTCAAGTGCCATGTAGTGAGTTTGGTAACACGAGGAAACAAGGCCACACTTAGGATGATGAGACAAAGTGGTGGACCAAAGTTACTGACAGTGGGTCAAAGTATCGACATTTTGGAGTCATGTTCCCACGTGGGCACGTGCAAGTAGCTGGTGCCTCTAGAAGGCCATTTGTTTTCCATTTCATCACAGTCCTCACAGGGCCAGATTTATTTATTTTTTTTGTGGTTGTCCTTGTCCTTGTAAGCACTTGGGTTTGTGACCCAGATTATGTGTGTGTGTACAAAAATGTGTGCTTGTGTATAAGTAATTTTATGCATTTTAGATCTTTCGATAACATAAATATGTTTAACTTTATGGATTAACTAATTCCAAGGGCTGATCTACAGACGTGAGATTTGATGCAGCCTTTCGCAAGTATCAACTTGCCCAAGGAGCATGAAATATAAAAGCAATAATTATGCTTTACCAACTTTTCATGACATGCCTAAGAGAGAAACTGTGGTAACCAGAATAGCAAATATGATTGATTCTGGAATGTCAGTTTCGAAAGGAACAGCTTGGTGCTTTGCTGAACTGAACTCTGGAGGAAATTTCCCACTGATATGATAACTCTAAAGCTCTCCAATATGAAAGGAGGTTCCCTTAGTGAAAATTTCTGATCCCACAGCTTTCCCTAGGGGTTTTCTGCTTCTTTGTGTAAACTAGCAGGTACCGTGCTGCATTCTCTAGGAGCCTGATGAGGTGAGGGAGTATGGTTAGCTTATACCATTGGGAAGTATAAAAAATAAGTTAAGTATTAAAAAATTAGTGACTCAGGTATTTGTGTGCATGACAGCGAGCAATGGAGCATGAATTCTCTTTCTCTTTTTAAATTTTGACTGAATTGTTCTTTACATGGCCTTTCCAGAAAGAACACTTGTAGCGGCCAATGATAGAGATGTTAACCTGAAGAAAATCTTAGTTTCCATGTCTCTGGGATTATATTTGGGGAGTAAGTCAGTGAAGTGAAAAGAACATAGGTTTGTGGGTCAAGATAGACCTGAATTTGAATCTAGTTCCATCTCGTGCAAGTCCTTTAAATCCTCTAAGCCTTTACTTTTTCATTTTCATCCTAAAAAATGTTAAACTTAACTGCACAGTTTGTTGACACAAGCATTTACTAGGTTAGCAGGAGTAAAGCACCTGGTATGTAGCAGATGGCAAATTCTAGTCTTAAAATCATGTTACTAGAACTCATAATTTCCAGTGTGAATTCTTCCTTTGTCTCATTTTTCTTTTCATTCAACAAATGGTGCTTTAGGAAGCACCACAGGCTAGGTACTCCTTTGGGTACGGGGACTTCAAAGATGAGCAGACGTGATCGCTCCTGGAGCGCCCATGAAGCCAAGCTATATTAATGGTGTGGACAAAATGCTCCAAGAGCCCAGGTAAGGGAGCAACTAATTCTGCCAAGAAGGCAGGAGAGATGTGGGCTACAGAGGGTGCAATTTGTACTAAGCCTCAAAGAAGGAGGACAAGTTTGCTGAATGACAAAGTAGACAAACAGGTCTCCAGGCAGGATTAACGTCATGGGCCAAGTCTGGGAGGTGTGAAGAGAGCTCTGCTTTGCCGCTGCGGGTGACTGCCACACGTGGTAAGACTTGCTTTCAGTATAGTTGTTGCATCTTCCTTGTGGGAGGGAACACTTGGTAGGAAACACAGCTGCCTCCTTGTTAGAGCAGCAGTTGTTTCTCTGTGTTTCAATCTTGTCTCATGACTCCAGAAACCTTGACATTACTTAGCATTTGATATAAAGAATTTTTGTCACCTGGCTCAGTAGATTGTCCACCCTGGACTTACCCATGATCAGGTGATAAATGGAGCTTTATTTGGGGAAGTAAATGCTCTGCCTCGCGTTACAAATGCTCTCACGTAGCCCAAGAGCAGCACATAGATAGACCTCCCGTTAAATAAAAACTAAAAAAATAAAATAAATAAATACATAAGTAAATAGTGCTCATCTTGGCCTTTTTATTTTTGCTGTGGCCTCTGAGCAACAGTTGACATCACAAATTCCTAGTTTGAGAATGAAACAGCCATTTGACAGGGTTAGGTCTTTGGAAATGTGTTGCCTTTTTTGGAAAGGAAGATTCGAATGTGACTAGAGCTAGGAATGGTGGGATGAACACTGAGTGAGGCTTCAGGAGATAACAGTTTGAGCCCCGTGTCCCTGAGCCTGGCCGTGTGATCCCAGGTAGTTGTGACACCTTGCCAGGCATTGGTGTCCTTGTCTGTCCCATCATACCCTCCTTCCTGGCATTCAGGGGGTTAGCGAGACAGACAACTCCGAAGTGTGACAGAAGTGCGACAGTGGAGTTGTCAGAGTTGTTAGGTTTGGCCTCCACACGCTTCACATTGGAATCTTCAGTTTGGCTCCAGCAGGGGCTGAGGGTACCCTCTGCAGGACCCTCAACTCCCACAGCCTGTTGGGAGCATGAAAAAGAGGAATTTGGGGAAGAAGGAGTTGCTAAGAAAGAATAAGGAGTTTAGGGAAATGGGGAGCAGCTACATCTGCACGGGCTGACCTCGGAGAGGCCATGGAGACACAGCGAGAGTCAGGAATTGGGATGGGGAGGTTGGGCAGAGAGGAGGACAAAAATCTGAACATGCGAAAGACCAGTGGCTGCAGAAATCCCGTCACCACATAAGGCAAGACTCAGTTCCAGGAAAACGGGTGGAATCCAAGAACAAGAAGAAAGTGAACTCTGACTTCCTGCCAGGGGAACACATTGTCCTGTCCCTCTGGGGCTGCTGGGATGAGCCAGGAGCAGAGGCTACCTGACAGGCTCTGGCAGAAGTTAGCAGGACAGGCAACCTGGTTTCCCTCGGGGGAATCCAGGAATCTGCCACTGCGTGGGTGCCCGGTCTTTAGACCCTGCATGATGTGACTCCCACTTACCTCTCGGTTCTCATTTTCCCCAGTCCCCCTTACGCTCTGGGGGCCAGTCTGACGGAGCTGAGGGAACACAGCAGCCTCTCTCCCCCTCGCCTTGCCAGCCACCTGCTGCTCTCTCTCCTGCCCGACCAGCTCATGTTCATTCTTTGGGCCTCAGTTTCACTTTCTCTGGGAAGCTTTCCTGGATCTCTTGAGACAGTTGGTTGCCCTCCTACTCATTCAACCCGATAGCGTATATACAGACGGTGTGGTCTTCCCCAGTGCCCTTCTCCTTCACCCAGTGGTGGGATCTCTGAGGGAAGGATGAGGCTTTGCTCCTGCCTGGATCTCCAGTGTCCAACACAGTGCCAAGAATACAGCTGGTGCTCGATATCTACTTATCGAATGAATGGATGTGTGCATGCATGGAAGCGCTTGGGCTTCCACCTTCAAGCCTGGGTCACATGGTTTACACCTGGACCTTCCTGATTTATAGGCAGGAGGTCTTGATAAAACTGGCCTTCCATTCCTTCCGGAAGAACTGGCCTCTGCAAGTCGTCAGGCTCTATTCCAAACAACCCCGATGGAACAGAGAAGGAGGGAAAGGCAGACAGGTGTTGGGTCTTCAGTTCACCAAGCCTCTTTAGAAACATCGAGGAGGAATTATTACTCATTTCCAATAAGAAAATAATGAAGAGAGCATGATTTGAGAATTGTTATACAGGTATGACAATCTGGGCTAAGAACTTTGGGCAGGGGACATGACCAGCGAGGTGGCCCCTCTCCAGCCTGGCCTGCCCTCCTTCTCCAGACCTTGCTCACTATTCTCCCTGTTTTTATAGAAATGATAAGGCACGTCTTTTAAATTTACTTTCTCCCACAGAAGCTAATTTAATATTTGGAGAGAACAACAGCCGAGGCCATCTCTGGATGGTAGTTATTTATAAGATCATAAAAAAGACAGATCCAACTCCTGATGTTACTAAATTGTCTTTTGGAAAAGAGCTACAAGGAAATGGGCCTCTGCTGTGGTGGGGATAAAAATAAAATTGCCTGAAAGTTCCCCGAAATCATGGGGCCCGGGAGGCCGCTGTCTGTGCCCGTGTCAGTTGTGGCCTCTCTGCCTCCCTGGCCACTCATGAGAAGTGGCTTCCTCTGAGGGCACAGAAGTTTCTTTGCTCCTCTCAGGCTGTCTCTCTGCAGACAGTCTGAGCTGGAAATAGATTCTTTTATTGTTATGATCCAGCTATATAATAATCCCAAAGAGGCAAGGATGGTAATTGTGGTATGGCGGTATGCTGTCTTTCTTTGCCCAGGGAATAGGAAGTTCAAGTCTGCTTTGCTTAATTGTCACCTGCGGGGTGTAGTTCCTGTCTGAGCTGGCATCTTCCTGCCCTGGCTGCCAGAAGAGGGGGGCTGCTGGATTCATATAGACTGTTGCCCCTGGGGTCATGAGAAGTCTGGAGCGGGAAGAAAAAACGCCTTAGTGAGAAGATACGCGGCAGACAGTCCCGTGGAGCTCAGAGCCTATCCACACAGCCTCATCCCAGCAACAAGGAGGAGTCTATTTTCATTATTTGCAGCAGTCTTGTTTTATGAAGTCACTGGGGACACCAGATTAGCAAATACCGAACCACTGCTCCTAGGGGATACATGGGGTTAGTTTCCTATGAGCTTTTGGTCACACATTTTTGTCAACAATCTCCAATCTCCAAATCAATACATAACCTTGTCTATATGTGTTTCTGTTTAAAGGCACTTTACTTAATGTAGATTATGGATTCATCAACATTAAACTCACAGCCAACAGCAGTATAACTCATGCCTGAATGAAGCGTATCTACCACGTAAGGTGCGTCACAGTCTTACACGTAGGAACATTGGGCAGCACTTCATCACCATGCTTGGGGGCCGTTTTAAACAGTGAAGTCACCACCCAAAAGCCCTCAAATGGGAAAAATGTGACATAAATCAGCTGCACAAGGACACTTGTTTACAGTATGAGCTGAAACAGGAGGCCAAGTGTCACCTCGATCCACCTCAGCTGGGAACATGTGCATTGAGTGATTCAAATTCTTTGTAGCTCTGTGCCTGCCTGCCAGTGACTGCAAAAGCTTCACCAGTATAGATTTTGGGGATACAAATAAATCTATCAAGTAGGTGAATTCCAAATCTGGAGTCCGTGAATCACGAGGATCGACTGTAATTAAAAGCACATCTTCCTAGTGCACTTCCATCTCAGCTCTGTACCCGGGCCTGACCCGAGGCAACTCTGGTCCTAAAGGACACTACGGCCACTCCTTCCTCCTGGCCTCTGAGACCAACCCTCAACGCTGATTCTCTGCCTGGATCCTGCTTGGTTCTGAAGAGCCAACTAGATCCCCAGTTTGGGAACCTGACACTTCTCTTACAAGAGCCTATACCCCTGTCAAGTTCAGCTGCCTAGAAAGTGTTAGTCCAACGAGGACTTTGGCCTTATTTAGGCCAGTCTTGCTCGGGGCCTGGGGTTCTGGTCTGAGATCCTGCAGGCTTCCCTGACTGATGGAGCCCGTCTCAGATTCAACTGCTGTGGAGTGCGTGAGCGTGTCCTGCCAGGCGCAATGGCGGAAAGACATGGCCTCTTCCCTCAGGTGTTCACAGCCCAAAGGGGAAGCAGCTGGCAAACAGATGGTTAAAATACAGCTGGTAAATGCTACTATCGAGGTCACCAGATTGCTCTTCAAGCTGCATCCTTTTGTTCCAAATCTCCTTGTGGAGCTCTCCCAGGAACACTTCCAGCAGCACAAATCACATCTGTTATGGACTTCTTAAAACCTGTTCCTTCCCCTCCTTCTGTGCTTCTCGGCAGCCCCACAATCACCTAAACCTAAATGCATCCCTGGCCTATCTCCCACCGATTGCTGCACCCTGTGCACTGTACAAGTTGCCCTACACACCCACTTCCACCACCCCCATATGCCTTGCTGAGTGGCAGAGACAACGTCCACCCTGCTTGCCACAGGACAGCCACAGAAAGACATTGCAGATGCAAATGTGTCCAGATCCACTATCAATAGAACTTTCTATGGAATATTCTAAAGATTGAAAATCTCAATGAACAAAGAGACCATTAGTGTTTTACTCCCCTAGACAAATACTTGGACCCCTTAGTGGATCTTAAATGTTTCATGTGACACTACTGTAACCCCTGTTATCTGTATTCCATCTTTCACAACATGGACATTTCTATAGGGATCTTTAATTTCTGCATATTTTGCAATATGGCTAATTTAAAAAGAACATTAGTAATTCTTTCAAAATGAGCTAGAATGTGCTAACATTTCTCTCTATGGAAATATATTTATGCCTTACATTTTACTACAATTTACATGTTGAAATGGTCACGAAAATCTTTTTAAGGTCTGGTTGTATCTAACAGATATAGAATGCCATGTTTTTAGGCACTGCACATGTTCTTTTATTGAATTCTTACAACCCAAGAGGTTTATAGAAGAGTCAATAGCGGATCAGAAAAGTTAAGTAACTAGCACATAATTATATAGCTGCTTGAAGTTGGAATCCAATCCACACCTGTGTGGTTCTCAGAAAAAAAGATGTTAGGATTTCTTTGGGAATAACAATTTGAATCTGAACACTGAAGTCCCACAAAGCTTCCCCTTATTCAGTGGGGACGAGGTTCAATCTCAGTCAAAGTTTTATGCAGGTGTGTTAGTGCTATATCATTCAAGGTTCAACTGGAGAAGCAGAACAAGTAAGACACACACACAGATATACATGCACAATCACAAGTACATACACACACATGTACATCATCGGGCGGGGGAAGATTTATTACAAGGAATTGGCTATGTGACTGTGGGGTTAAACAAGTCCAATATCTGTAGGGTGGGAAGTCAGAAAGGAAAGCTCTTGGATGGGCTTGAACCCACAAACATGGGGCCCAACCACAGGCAGGATTTCTTGCCTTGCCCCGCTCAGGGAAACCTCAGCTCCATTTTTAAGACCTTCCAACTGATTCAGTATCCACTCCTCAGGACTAAAAGCCAACTGATTAGGTGCTTTAATCACAGTTATCCAATACGCTTACGGCAACACCTAGATTTGTGTTTGACTGAATAAATAGGACTGTTATTCAATCAAACAGTCCCAGCCAAGTTGACACATCAGAAAAGCCATCACACGCATCCAGCTATGACTGTACCAGGGCAGCAGGGATAAGAGTGGTTTACAGGCAGGAAGCCTTGGTCTTGTAAAGATCTCTGACTCTGGCTGCAAGGGCCATCCCTGGCAGATGGCTATCATGGATGTCCATCTAAACCGGTGGTTTTCTGTCAGGAGTGGTTTCTCCCTCTTTCAGGGGACATTTGGCAATGTCTGGGATATTTTTGGTTGTCAGAAGTGGAAGTTTGATACTATCATCTGGTGGGTGGAGGCCAGGGATGCTGCTGCCCATCCTCCAAGGTACACGACAGCCCCCATGACAAAGAATTACCCAGCTTTAAATGTGTCTAGGCTAAGAAACCCACTTTAACCAAGACAGCCAATGTGAAATGTGGTCTGAATGCACAGACTTAATCAATTCTTGTAGAAGTGCAAAGATAATTTCTTAAAAATTTGTTTTATTTTATTGAATTAGGAATTAAAGGCTAAAGTGTTGTTATTGCCCATGGTTATGGTGCTTGCTCCTAAGTGGAGGGGCCAGGATTTGAACCTGAGTTTCTTTGAACTCCAAGTCCATTCTTCCGTACCATACCTGCTCTGTGGTGGCTGTTCCCCTTCAGACTTTCTCCTGAGCCTGGGGCAGCTTTGACCTTGGGTCCGGCCAGCCATGGGCTGTGTCATCCTGTTGCAGTTCACGTCTCAGACCAGATGGCACAGGTGAGGTGAAGCCTTCGTGCACTTTCACAGACTGATGGCGATTGGGCATTCAGCACAGTGGCTGAGAATGTAGGGGCAGAGGTCCTGGGTGTGGATCCTACCCTGAGGCTGGGCGAGCTGATGGATATCACTGAACATCAGACCCTCAGATACAAAATTAGGAACTAGTTGGACTTTCTCATAGTGAGAGTTAAGCAAGAACATGCATGGAAAGCATCTAATACAGGGCATAAGTAAATTTTGATAGAAATAACTTTAGAGTGTCTGCAGTTCTGACCACTTCCTCAGAAGGACTCAACAGCCCAGGTTTTATCATTTTCAAAAATCTCCAAAGCCTGGGCCAAGTGGAAACCCTGGGATTAACTTCCAGTCCCATCATAAGTTCTCTCAGCAGTATGGGCTCCAATCAGCAAAACTCCTAAACAAAATTATTTCTGAATATTCCAAAATTCAGGCAATGCAATATTTTTACCCCTTTGGCAAGGCTGGAAATACGAAAAATGTTAACTTCTTTAAAAGTTGCTCTAAAATCTTTTTGGAATAGGGTAGGAATATAAAAATAAAGACAAAAACCACATCTATGTATACAAATAAAACACCAAAACCTCTTTATTATAAGGAAAACAACTGCTAATAAGTGCAGATAATAAATAGCACTTTAAAATTGTCTGAAATTTTTAATGTTGAAAACGGCTTTGGGTGAAATTCCTTTTATCTTGTTAGTCATTATGAAGTAGTTATATTTAGCTTATATAATTATTTTCAGGTTGCCAAATGTTCTGCGTCTGTCATATCGTTTGATTCTTTTTTTCCTTTTCTTTTTTTGAGACAGCGTCTCCCTCTGTCACCCTGGCTAGAGTCCAGTGGCATCATCATAGCTCACAGCAACCTCACACTGCTGGGCTCAAATGATCCTCCTGCCTCAGCCTGTAGTCCCTCCTGTCTGGGACTACAGGCACAGGCCACCATGCCCATCTAATTTTTCTATTTTTTGTAGAGACAGGGTCTTGCTCTTGCTCAGGCTGGTCTCAAATTCCTGACCTCAAGCGATCCTCCCGCTTCATCCTCCTAGAGTGCTAGGATTACAGGTGGGAGCCACCATGCCCGGACTGGTTTGATTCTAACAATATCGTAAGTGAGGATAATTTGTAGGTGTTTATTCAGTGTGTACGATATACCAGGACTGTGTGTGGCACACGGGGTTCAGGTGTGACTAGGTCCTAGTGCTGCACTCGAGAAGCTCAGATTCCTGTGGCATCAATGATTGTAACACAGTGTGATGCCTGTTCTGAAAGAGGACCCTGCAGACTGCCAGGGGACCCAGAGGGGGCCTCTAAAGTTGGGGAGAGATGTGTGTGTGGGGGTGGAGTCAGGAGAGAGATGTTTGAGTGGAACCCTGAAGAAGTGTGGGAATTTGGGAGCTGGAAGGTAAGAGGGACAGACGTGGTAGGCAGAGGTAACAGTTTGGATGTTGGCATGAGGCTGCGCATGCCTAGCCAGCTTGGCGTGGATGTGGAGGGACACGGCGTGTGGCAGGAGATGGCGAAGTGGTGGGCTGACCAACACCAGGTCAGGTGGTTCTCGTAAGCCACGCTGAAGAGTTTTAATTTTTTCTGACAACATTTAAAGTTGCTTTAAAGTGTTGCTTATTCATTCAAGAAGCACTTTTTGTTTATACTTTCTAAGCTTTACCCACTGGAGTTAGTGCCCAGGACACAGGCATATAGGAACTTGTCCTTTTCCTTAAGTAACTCCAATCATGGTCACATAAACTCCATGGCAGACTTCTGTGGGGGGAATTCATTTCTTAGTTTTCCAAAATAGACTTTGAAGCCAAGAATGTTGAGGTCTTCTGACTAATTGGAAATGGAACCAGGATTCAAACCCAAGACTTCTGTACGTGAATTTATTTCTTTGAAGCCACATCTGGACTCCTACTAATGGGTTGCAAATATAAGGTGTTTTTAAGTTTACAAAAGAGTTTAATATTTCTGATCTTAGCTTTGAATCTTTTCTAAGAATCTTGGTGAAATAGTTAGGGCATGTGTTACCAATTCCTTCCTACAGATGAAGATACTGAGGCCACCAAGTGATGCGAGTTCCCCGGTTTCTACTAGTTACATAGTAGAAAACAGAGCCAGGAGACAATGCAGGATTCTGCGCTGTGCTCTACTGTGCTGCCTCCATTACCGGGTGCATTGTACAGTGGCCTCTTCTTGAACTTTGGAATGACCTCCTGAGTTAGACCCAAATCTGCTTGTTGACACCCTGGCTGTAAGCCCCCTTGTTGGGCCGGGAAGAGCGGTGGGAGATAGAAAGCCATTTTGTCTCCTTTTTGCAGACTCTCGTTGTAGCCCTGCTGACTCATTGCTTCTCCTTGTCTAGGGTGAGGAGCCAGAAAGAGCTGACTCTACTAGCAGCTGTGCCTGGGCCTATTCAGCACCAGTGGACCCCAGGGTACTCTCTCCATCACAAATCTGCCAAAGAGATTGACATTAACCTGGCTGTCATGGCCTCTCCAAGTCCTCTGGGACCAGGGACAGGCATCCTTCTCCTGACTTCCTTTCCAGACTGTTGAATCAAAGACAGGAAATGAAATGAGCCTGAAAATATGCTGTTTGGAAGAGCCCCAGGGTTCTGGAAAGTCAGTAATGCCTGGGCAAGCACTGTTCTCTCCTGTGGAGTCAGGCTCCGTAGGGCAGCTGATAGGAAGAACAGATAATGTGATGGGGAGGACATTGCTTCCGGAGTGAGGATCATCTCTTTGGCTTTGGGCTCCATCGGCCAGCAGTGCCGCTGCATTATTCCAGTGGCACACCATGACATCTCCCAGGGAAGCGCCAGGAGAATCAGCACTAATGAACTCTTCTTGATGAGCCAACAGCTGCATTTGGCAAGAATGCTTTAGCATGTGAAATCAGGCAGAAGAAGGATTTCAAAGTAAAAAAAAAAAAGTTCTATTTTTTTGTGAAGTAAGCACATCACACTCATTTAACATGTGAATACAATTTGAGGGTAGGGAATTTACAATTTTGAGTACCTACTATGTGCTAAAAGATTTATTTTCAATGTCACTATTATTTCATAAAAAGCTTTTGTCATCAAAGTAATCCATGTGCATATCTAAGAAAATATCAAAGTTAGGGTTACTCCATTTGGCAAGTAACCTACTTTGGCAAAAGCACTGGCTGAGGGTGAGAGAAATCTAGAATGGATGGAGAGAGGGAAATGGTGACTATCAAGCACAGTCTTAGGTTTTGCTGTAGTAGTGGAGACTGTAGCTTATCCAATAACCCCCTAACTCTATTCTTTTAAGACATCTTGGTTGTTTTTCTGAAGAATTAGCTTCAAGATTGAGTCAACTTCATGTGAGGCATGGCTGGCCATGAGTGGTGCAGGAACAGACTGTCACAGACCCTGGTGGTGCTCCGAATCCTTGCACCTTTTCTGTGGAGGCCAGCCTCACTTCCAGTGGCATCTGTGTACTTGTTAGAGGTGAAAAATCCCAATCTACCTGAGAATCTGAAACCATGCTTCATGGGGCAAATCCAGTCTGTTGACGTTTTTTTTCTTTTCCTTGTTTTTTTTTTGATGAATAAGGTTTTCCTGGAATACAGTATGTCACTTCGAATACAACTTTTGCGCTACAAGGATAGAGTTGGTTGAGTAGTTGTGACAGAGATTGTATGGCCTGGAAAGGTGAAAATATTTACTGTCTAGCCTTTTACAGAAAAAGTTTGCTGACTCCTAGCTTAGAGTGTGCTTCCAGACGGACCCAAACTAAAACATCATCATCTCTAGACCATGATGGGTGAACAAAGTTGAGTAGTTACTGAAACTTGGAAGGGGTAGATTATTTTGGAGAAGATTCCTTTTGAGGAGCAGAGAGACCTATAGTGGAGGGAACTTAGGTCACCATCCAAAAAACACCTGGGGATATACTTACCCCAACCGCATTTCCTGTTTCTCCTTGGTAAAATAATAATTATTCCCGAGGGGCCCAGGGAACCATCACCTGATCCTTGCAGCCTTCCCTGAGCCTCTCCTGCCCTCTAAGATGCTATCTCCCCCATCTTTGTTTTTGTAGCATTTGGTTTCTTCTTTTATTCTGGCTTTCATGAAAACTGCTCAGTTACTTCTGCGATTCAACCACCAGAGCATGCTCTTCTTGAGGACAGGCATCAGTCTTGCCATCTTTGCTAATTTCACTTAGTTGGAAGGGCATAATATTTTCAAATAGCAGCTCAACCAAAGCTTTTTGAGTCGAATGAACCAGATAACCACCCACTCCCGCCAGTTTTCTGTGTGCAGTATGTGCACAAAACCAAGGGGCTGGAGGAGATCCAGTGGCTGTGGACTCATAGTTCCCTACCACCCTCCCCAAGCTAGTTGGCTCAGATGTACATGAACTTGACCCTATGACCTTGGATTCATTATCTCTGTGTGCCAGTGCTCTGAGCCAATCAATTTGAGACAGATGGCTCTTCAAAGCCAGTGGCTGTGGGATTTGGAGCAGCCACTGCCCAGATTGTGAACTTCCTTCCAGCTGACTCTGATTATCTCTATCCTTGCCTGTCAGTGAGTGTGAGGCTATCCTGGCCACGCTCTAAAAAGGCCTTCTCATCTCCACCAGCCCAGGCTGCCAGGCTTTTCCCAAACCTATATGATAATCTGAAGATTTAAGTATGCACTTTCCAAAAGGGCAACTTTTCAAATTCATCACGGATTCCTCTGAAATGTGTTAAGTAATGCATTCAGTTCCTGCTGATGGATGAAATGCTGGTGCCATCATCATAATGTAGTGCCTTATTTTTTTGGCTGAAAATTATATTGGGTTTTTGACATGAGGAGCAAAGTGGCAAATTGCAATAAACTGCAAGAGAAATCAGTTATAATTCAATAGTCACAGAGGCCCCTTGAGGGAATAATAACAATAACAATAATAAAAACAGCCCCCTACTAAGTTTCTCATCAGGTCCTGGGACTCAAGAGTGGTAATGTTTTTCTTACACATGCTGGGCCAGCCGATCAGATCTTGGCTCCACTGATGGGCAAACATCAATCATGTTGGCACATCTGATGGAGCCAAATAGCATGTTGATCTGGTGGTTGCTTCATAAAATTTATCATCCTCCAAGCACCATCACACATTCAAAACATTGTCACCCCTAGGACCAATGTAAAGGGTTGTGGATGGGTTTTAAACACAGAGTTTACCCATTTTTTGTGCAAATGTCCACAGTCTGACCTCTATAGGCATCAGTCACTTTCTCCAGAGAGTACCTGGCAGTAGTGACTTAGAAATGAGATTCTGGGCTGCTTTAATGCCCAGGTGTATGAATCTGAGCCAAATAGTGGGCAATTTGATAGTTATTTTGATGATTGGACTTCTTTCAATTATAAATATGCATTTCATCTCTCTTAGCACAAGTGAGAAGAGGGAAAAAACTGGATTCCAATTGCAAGGACTCTAGGTCTAGTCTATAGACCTAGAGTTTATTGCTGGGAGAGAAAAGAAGTGTGTGGGCAGTCGAGACTAGGGTCAGAGACAATACACACACACACTATACACACCCACAACACACATGTACACACACAATTGACACACATTCACACAATACACACATACACATATACATACACATACAGCAGGAACATACATATATACATGCAAAACCACATATACATACACATAATACAAACACACACAATATACACATACACACATGTACATGCATGCAATACAAACATACACAAATGCACATATACATATACACAGCACACATATATATACACAAAACACATACATATGTACAATACAAACATATGTAGATGCACACAATGCACACATACACACATGCACATATACATATGCACAACACACATATACATTTATACACAAAATATATATACATATACATAATACAAACACACACAATATACCCATACACACATGTACAGACACACAATACACACATGCACAAATGTACATATACATACACACAACACACATATACATATACATACAAATACATATACACACAATATAAGCACATGCAATACACACATGTACATATACACACATACACACAATATGCATATATAGACACAAACATGCATACACACATATTTATATACTTAAGCAAAGTATTATATTTATATACTGGAGCAGCCACTGCCCAGATTGTGAACTTCCTTCCAGCTGACTGGGTATCATTTTAAAAACTGAGCATCAAGGTCAGGAGTTCGAGATCAACCTGAGCAAGAGCGAGACCCCGTCTCTACTAAAAAATAGAAAGAAATGATCAGGACAACTAAAAATATATATATGTGTGTATATATATATAAAAATTAGCCTGGCATGGTGGCGCATGCCTGTAGTCCCAGCTACTCGGGAGGCTGAGGCAGAAAGATTGCTTGAGCCCAGGAGTTTGAGGTTGCTGTGAGCTAGGCTGACGCCACAGCACTCTAGCCCGGGCAACACAGTGAGACTCTGTCTCAAAACAAAAAAACAAAAAAAAAAAAAAAACAACAAAAAAACTGAGCAGATCAAATTCTGTTGGATCAGTTGTAGAAAAGACACACTTTGCCTCATCACTCCGCCTCTACACATGAAAATCTAGACATGCTTTTTTTTCTTGAAATTTTACACCCTGCTCCCTGCAAGGTAATATAATATATTCTTACTCCTCTAAACCCTCAGACACCTGGTTTCTTCCAATGTTGTAAGGCTCTGTGTGAACATGAGCTCGATTTCTTGGTGTTTTTGGTTCTTATCTCCCTAGCATGGTTTGGGGGGATTTGTCTCTATCCCAGGCTCTTTTGATCTCCTCATTCCCACCATCAGTTTAATGGGCCCTTAAGCAGGGCCTGATGTGGCCTGAGTCTCCACATGGTTAATAGCTGCACTTGGCCCCCTCCGAACCCATTCCTAAGACTGCCCTTCGGAAGCATATCAGCTACATATGAAGTCATGCTTTTTGATATTTTCAGCTGCATTAGGTACCAGCTCTCTCAGGTGGTCTATTAACATTTCCAAGCTTGTCAGAGCATTTCTAGTTCAATAAAAGATGAAGAACATGATTTTAAAAAAATAAAGAAAAACTGAGCCTGGGAATGCCAGCAAACCTTCCCAGGGGAGTAGGAGCGGGGTTCCAATGTCTGAGTGCTCGCCTATCCTGCTAGTTAGCTTGCTGCTCCAACCGAGCCATCCTTCTCTCCTGGGCCTCAATTTCCTCATCTGTAAAAATTAGCAGGTTAGATTGCTAAGGTTTCTCTGAGTTCTGTAAAATAATAAAACACACTAGACTTTCAGTGATTCAAATTCAAATTCCGATTAGCTTTCCTTGGCAGCAGCTTTGACTCATGGTGAGCTTGTAGTCCAGGACACTCTGTAGCTACCACCCGAATGCTCCCTTCCCGTATGAGGGAGAGTAGGATATAAACTCACATCAGCCATGCACATGGGAGCATTTCCTATAAGTCTACTTCTCCCCTCGTCTAAGGACATGGGGCTGCCACGTGGAGTCCACCCAGCGGCTCATACAGGTCCGTGCTGACAATGTGATAGTTACCTGCATTGATGTCAAAGATTAAGCTTCCCAAAGATTAGACATAGGCTGGAAACATCTCTATCTCTTTATTGAAAATTAGGGTGTGGCAATTTTGGGTAGGGAAAAGAGTAAAGGTTCTGATACAGACAGACCAGAGTTGGAATTGTGGCTCTGCCGCTCTTTAGCTATGAGATCTTGGGAAAGTTGCCTAGTCTTTCTGAGACTAAAGAAACAACACCTTCACCTGTTGAAGCAAAGTGAGAACACTGTGAAATTCACTGCAGCTCACAGCAATGCAAAAACTACCAACCCCAGTCACGTAGGCGTTACCATTAAGGGTGAGGATGTATGAACATCATCTGGCATCATCAAGAAATATTAGTTTCCTTTCTGATTTTCCTTAATAACCCACTATAAGACCAATACCTTCACATTTAGCTAAAATTTGAGAACTACTCGATGTGTCTTTAGCATGTTATATCTCTTCTAATATCATATATCTGTTACCTGCTAGGAAGCTCATAGCTATATTAAAAAAAAGTGGCTATGGATACTTTCGTTTTTGATATGTACCTTTCCTCTAATTTTTATTACATTGATCATTTTAAAAAGTTTTACAAAGTAATACTACTTTGTAAATCTTTAAGATAATTTCAAAAGATCAGAAAAGTTGCAAGAACAAAGCCTATATTCACCTATATTTACTAATTGCTAATGATATCCACCTATATTCACCAATTCTTAATATTTCGTCATATTTAAAAAACTCTCATCTTCTTCTTATTATTTGTTAAGCTATTTTAGAATAAGCTATGGACCTCATGACCCCTTTACCCCAACTATGTCAGCATTCATCTCCCAAGACATCTTCTTGTGTCACTATAATAGAATTTTAAAATTCTGGAAACTTAACACTGATATACTATTGTTTTCTCTACAGCTCACATTCAGGTTTTGCTAATTATCCCAATAATGTGATCCATAGCATTTTTCCCAGTCTCAGTTCCACTCCAAACCCACATATGGCATCTGTGGCTGTGTCTCTGCACTGTCCTCTGCTTCAGGTGCGTCCTCAGTTTCTCCTCCATCTTACACGATTGTGTTACATCCGGTTCTCTCAGAAAGAAACAGACGCTGAGGCCTGGGTTTGAATGCAGTAGGGTATTTGGGAGGTGATTCTAACAAACACAGCTAGGGAATGGGGAAGTGGGACTGGGGAGGGAAAGGAACCCATATGAATGTGTTAGCAAGCATGTCACCAGTGTAGACAACAGAAGCTCAAATTCCAATGTGGAACTCTGGCAAGCAGTGTAGACAGTGCTCCAGAGTTCCTCCACCCTGTGGGCGGGCAGGAAAGTGGGGGTCCTTATCCTATGTCCTGTCCACTGTTGGATGAAGGCTGCTCCAGGGGCCTCAGCATTCCTGGCTTGCCCCCGGAGTGTTCCGGATGCAAGTGCTGGAGCGACGAGTGCTGAGGGCGATGTGGGCTGGGCCCTGACAGCATCTGCTACAGCTCCTTGGGTGTTTTAAAGAGCACAGGCCAGTTGTGTTGTAGAATGTCCCTCCATTACGGTTGGTCTTACTGTTTGCTCCTGTTTACATTCAAGTGTCCCCTCGGCACACCGTATTAGGAGGCGTACAGTGATATTTCCCAATATTGGTGAAAATAACTTTGATCCCTTGGCTAAGGTGGTGTCTGCCAGATTTCTCCACTGTTAAAAGTATCTATTTTTGCTTTCTTAAATGTGAGAAATATTTTGAGACTGAGTATATATCCTTTTCTTCAATAAACTTCTACCCAGTGGTATTAACATTGGCAGTTTATAAAACATGTCTCGGAAAGTCTTTGAGACCCCTCTTGTTGAAAAGTGGGCTCTATGTTCTGTCGCCTTGAGTCTGGGTGAGGCTTTGATGGCTTTGCCCACTAGAGTACAGGGGAAGTGATGCTGCGTGACTTTGAGGCTATCTCATTAAAGGTCACACAGGTTCTGTTTTGTCCTCTTGGGCTGCTGGCCTTGAGAAAATGAGGCACCATGTGAGAAGTCTGACCACCCCGAGACTGCCGTGCTGGGGAGGCCGAGAGTGGGCATGGTCAACAGCCTAGCTGAGCTGCCAGCCAACAGCCAGCACCCACTGCCACCATGCAAGTGACGCACCTTGAATGCTACAGCCCAGTTGAGCGTTAATGGTGACTGAAGCTCCATCTGACATCTGCAATCACATAAGTGGCTGCGAGCAAGAACTTCCCAGATGATGTCTTGAATTCCTGATCCACAAAATCATGCATGAAATAAAATGGTTATTTAAGACCCAGAGATTTGGGATAATCGCTCTCCAGCAATGGTAACTGGAAAAACATCCATTGGTGATTCTTGCCTGAATCCATTATTATATTGGTGGCTTCCAAAAGGCAACCTTCTAATTCTGTCAGTCTCATTTTATTATGTGAATACTACTGGTTACTCTTGCTGGACACAGCCCCCTTTCTACTAGCTTCTTTGAATCCATTTAGGAGTTGTTTCTGCCTATTGTATTATTTCTCCAGGAAAAAAGCCCTCTGAGCTGGGACCAAAACACACAGAAAAATGAGAATCTATTTCTCATTAATCTCTAACAAATAGTCTAGGGGCTACAATGTCAGTTTCTTATAATGAAATGACATTTTTGTCCTTCCCTTTGCTAAGCAGTCATTGTGGATCTACATCAGAAAACACAAATCCTAGAAGAGCATTTTTTCCCCTGATCACACCATACTTTCTTTTGTCGTATCAAATTTGTGTCATTTTCTCAATTGAAAGAAGTTCTTCTAAAATGGCACGTTCAAAGGACAACTACCATAAACAGGGAGCTAAACAGCGTGTTCCTCCTCTGCTCCCCTGTGGCCCCCACAATGTGTCTGCTGACCTAAGACGCAGATTCTGCCAGCCACAGCAGGACTGTGTTATCCTCATAAAGTGCGGCTGGCTATCTTTAGATGGGGCTGGCACATGAAAGCGACCCCAAATTATGCTCCTTTCGTGAATTAGGTGGGAGGATGTGTGAAGGTAATAAAAGAGAAGGATAAAATCTTCAGAATCTTTTAGGAGCATGAACGAAAATAATAAATCTGGGTCTTAAAATAGCCAGTGGGCTAGAATCACTCAAGAATCTCAAGGGGAAAGTATTTATCAGCTGAAAGGGGAACATGCATATTATTTGGAGCAAACCAATATCAGCTTCATCTTCCGGGCTGTTCATGAGCCAAAGTCAGGCTTCTGCATAGAGGAGAGTTTTGCAGCTTAAATTTAGTAAGTAGATTTAAAGATCACTATGTGCTTAGCCTCTTGACAGGAGCCAGGGAAGGGCAGTTAGGCTTGGCCTCCAGGAATTTTCTCTTTAACTGGGAAGACAAGACATACACAAATGTGCTGTGGTTTCCTCCATTCTGTTTCTCCGTCCCTCCCTCCGTCATTCTCCTTTCCTGCCCCAACTGATTATCATCCCTTCCCATAAAGGTCAGAAGTTGTATGACATTTGTCTAACATGCCTGGATTATAATATTCTTAAAAGAAAGTGTGGAGTCTTCTTCCTGACTGGAGTTTGGGGATCCTTCATAGGATGTGGCTTGTCTAGCGCTAAGGACATGGATGCTGAACTAAGTGTGATCGGCTGGCACTGAACTTTGTTCCCACTAACAGAACGTAACAGGCTCATACACACTCTGCTTAGCACAGCAGCCTAAGCCCTCCCGACCCCCATCAGCAATCTACCCTAGGAGCTATTTTATTTTATTTTTTTGGCTCATAGGACCTTGTTTGTGCCTTCGGATAGAGTCTCCTGACTTTACAGAACGGCATGAATTCTCTTCCATTTTCCCCCTTCTCCCGAGATGCCCCCCTGTGGGTTCTATTTCCATGCCTCCTCGTCGGAGAGTTTCAGAAGCCAGGCCATCCGGCTGAAATATTTCACTGCTGTGTTGACACCGGCACATCCTCTCAGGAAG
The DNA here is from genome assembly GCF_000956105.1 of Propithecus coquereli. Taxonomy (NCBI): domain Eukaryota; kingdom Metazoa; phylum Chordata; class Mammalia; order Primates; family Indriidae; genus Propithecus; species Propithecus coquereli. The sequence continues at coordinate 3,662,356 of NW_012148396.1, read as the reverse complement.
GCCTTGGGCTGTCACCAGGTGCTTCCACTGTTGGGCTGTATTTCGGGTAAATATCAGATGACACCAACGATCCCTTCTTATGCCATCTCCGTACTCATTCCGGGCTCACAGGACTCTGCTCTGATCCGTTATCCCAGGGTCCCGTTTAGTGGGACAAACACTTGGATTTGGATGTCTTAAAGATCAGCCCACAAACCGAGGCTCAAGTCAAAGTGTTTCTCAATTACTTCAAGCCTAACTGTTCATATCCTGCCTTGTGTCGCCCCCACCCCCTCCACCCTGTCCTCTGCAGACATTGATAACATCCTGACATAGCTTGTCTTTTCTGCCTGCTTCCCTCGATGGGACAACGAGCCTCTGGTAGGCAAGGCCACACCTACCTGCACTTGGCACATGGCCACCCTTGATAAATGTTTGTTAAATGAATAACTAAATACATAAATACAAGTTTACTAGATACCAGAAACAAACAGACAGAACACCGCCTTTGTAGTCCACATTCTTTATAATAATAATGATAGCTAATAATGTCATGGCACTATGTAAGTGCTTTAAGTCCACAAGCTCATTTAAATATCATAACTTTAGAAGGTAGGTCTCTTATAATCCCCATCTTAAAGATGAGAAAACTGAAGCAAAGAAAGGCTAACTCAATTCTTCAAGGTCACATAGCTGATGAGTTGCAGAGCTGGAGTTTGCACCATGGTGGTCTTCTTTCGGAATATCAGCTCTTAACTGCTGCACTAAACTTCCTATCTGGACTGGCCTTTAAATTATCCCTGAGGGGCCTTTACATTTTCATCCTGATGAACCAACCACAGGACAGTATTTACTGTTCTTCTTGCCCTGCACTTCCTCTCTTGGATTCTTTTGTCTCTCTGGTGTGTGGTTGCAGGGACCATGATGCGGTCTCCGCCTTATCTGCTGTTGCTGTGCTGCCCTGGTTTCCAGGTTTGGAGTGACTGTTTTTTGCTCCACCAGGCTCCTCAGATGTCCCAATAGAGCTTGAGGGGATCTCCGCTGGCCTCTCTCATGGCACTACGCTTACAGTATACAGTTTAGTATGTATCTGTGTCTCGGTAATTGTTTCTCTCCCCAGCAAGCTCGGATGTCTGGGTGATGGCATTGTATGCCCCTAGAGCATGTGCTCCTCATGTTTAGGGCCATGGATTTCTCATTTTTGTTTCTTCAGTGCAAAGAACAATGCTTGACACCTATTAAAATGCTCCAAGGATGTATACTGAATGGATAACCAGGACTGTTCTTGTGGATGGATGCAGTTGGCTGATGTCTTATGATTTCTGGAGCACTGAATGGATTATTTTGTTCTTGAGTATCTTTCCTTGCCTGGAATCACTATGTCTGACATGCTCCCATTATTGAGGTATTCTTGCGAAATAAGTATTTCTTCCTCCAGTGTCCTTGGTAAAATAAAATATATCTGTGAGAAGAGCGATGTCTTAAATCCCTAAAACATTTGTGTGACTTGGAGGCGTGCATGGCGTCTGTGCCCAGAGTTCTGGGGACTCCAGGGGAAGGACAGGAGGCAGAGAGGCAGGCATGTGTTGCTAATACGTGCTTCCCTCATTTCCAGTTTCATCGGGAGCCAGCCTCCATATATATCCCTTTTAGCACTTCTAAGTAGCAGCACAAGTCTTCCAGATGGCTGTGGAATTACTTGTAAGGCAGCCTGCAGATTATTCTTGAAAAAAGAAAGTTCTCATTAAAAGTGAATGAAAGCGTGAATTTTCAACATGTCCGTTTGAAACTCTAAGAATTTTTAAGTGAAATTAGACTGATGTGAAATGAAGCAGACCCAAAGCCCTTTAAAGCTTTGAAAGTCTATCTCAATGAGCAAACTACCAGCTGACAGTGTGTTCCCGCTCTGCGTGGGCACTGCCGTGGGTGCCAGGGAGGCAGCGATGAATGAGACAGGGTCCCCCTGCCCCAGGAACTTGCGTTGGCTCCACAGAGGATTAGTGTGTCTTTTTAGGCAATGGGTAGGATCCAATAGTGATTTTCAGTATTTTAAAATCCTAACCAATGTCTTCTTACGTTTAACCATAATAACATCGTGAAAGAGAATGGAAAAACTATTTCTTTGCTATTGCCTGGAATCATAGTATGTCTATGTATTTTACCACTGCATAACTCACTGGAAGACACACACTTTATTCCATAAGATATAGGATCGTTGCAGAAACAATAGAGAGAACTATATCTCGCCCAACTTGAGATTCATGAGCAGGAGAGAATGGTGGAATATCTTGGTGGGACAATGTTGCAGAGCTCAGATACAAGAGGCATGTATTTGGTTGCATAAGAGATATTCTAGTAAAAAGTCCTATAAGGTAACTGATGGTGCACACCTGTACCCCTCAGTTCCCCAGAGTTCACCTGCAGCCTGTCCCCCTCCGCCCCGCACCCGTGACATCATGAGTCCCTCTGGCCATAGGAGAATGCTCTGTCCATGTGCAGGGCAGGACAGGCAATATAGTTTTAAATTTATTATGCCTACCTTCTCCTCACGTGCTCCCTTGGGCTTTAGCCCTGATGAGCCAAAGGCCATTTCCCCAGATGTATGGGGCTCTTTGATGGGTGTCTTTGCCCAAGCTCTTCCTGCTGCTCAGACTCCTGCTTCCTTCGCTCTTCAGGAAGCAACCGAGACATCATGTCTTATGACCCTTTTTGTGCCCTAAGAGTAGTGGGGTGGCCCACCTCACAACATGCCAGTGATGATCCCCTAGCACCCCCTATTCTGATTGTCTGTGTGTCTGTCTGTCTTCTCTAATAGCACAGATTCTATGTCTTTCCTTTTTGTATCCTAAACACTGATCAGAATGCCTGGCACCTAGTAAGTGCTCAGTTTGTGCTTCAGAAAAGAAAATATAATTAAAGTAAAAACAATTTCATATACATGATATTGGTGAGGTTGGTAGTGTAGTTAATGTAATTGACACTGAGAGAAATTAAGTGATTTTCCCAAGGTCCCATGGTTAATGAATGGCAGACTGGACACAAACCCAGCTCTGCTGACTGCATGTATGTAGAGTGCCCTTTTGGGAACAAGTGAATACCGTGGCCTAATGGAATGACATATAACACTTCTCTACACCTCTTTTGTGGGAATGGAAATTTTGTAAAACAAGAGAACTCAGAAAACTCAAGACCTGCTGCTTAATTTGTCAATGAGCCGCCTGGTTATTTGGAATAACAAGTGGATGACCTTGTGCCTGAGAACTGTCCCTCTGTACAGTTCTGGGAAGTCCAGTGAAATCTGTCTGATGGGGCAGACATAACTCAGAGGAATGATCATCAGTGTTTCCTATGAACAGCCCAGTTATTTCACTGCTCCTCTGTTGAATGGAAATCAGGAACAAACAAGGGAGGAAAGGAGAAAGAAACCAGCTAAGCACCCTGCTGCGTAGCCCACAAGCAGTAAGGTCGAAATTCACCAGAGATTTTAGGAAAAAACAATTAATAAACTGTTTAAAAGTTAACAAAGGTGATCTCATGAATGCTTAGGCTAATAAGAGTAATTTCCTTTTTTTTTTTTTTTTTTTTTTTGAGACAGAGTCTTGCTCTGTCACCTGGGCTAGAATGCAGTGGCATCAAGAGATCCTCCTGCCTCAGCCTCCCGGGACGATAGGTACACATCACCACGCTCGGCTAGTTTTTTCTATGTTTTGTAGAGATGGGATCTTGCTCTAGCTCAGGCTGTCTCAAGCTCACAGCCTCAAGCAATCCTCCCACCTCCAGAGTGTTAGGATTACAGACATGAGTCACTATGCCCTGCCAATAATTTCCTATTTTTTAGAGGATGGTGTAGTTTTTTTCCCTGCTAAATATCATTGATTCTTAAATGTCAGTTCATTGAATTTTTAGTTTGTTTTTTCTTCTTGTTTCATAAGTAACATTGCGGCTACCACAATGGAACTCTATAAAAACTAACCAAAAAATTGGAAAAAAATCTCATAATCCCTCGTAAGTAAAACTGTCTTCATTTGTTATTGCTTCCCTTTATTCTCTAAGTTGGTATACATCTATAATTTTTGCTATCTTATAATTCCAATATTGGTATGACTTCATACTATGAGTTTTTCAGACTTTTGGCCTGTGAGGATGGGTTTGGTGGTAGATAACGCCATGGTCACACTAATGTATTTAGTGATTCAATATATTAATATTATACAGCAGGACTTGGTACCCCTAACCAGTGTACGTGGTTCTTCTCTTCAGGATGGGAAATGATGGATACAGAAGCCAATGAGAGCTTAAATGCAAGTGCACTAAGTAGTAATGCTGAACACAGTCATCACAACTGCTACTGTGTGCTGAGTTATAACATGAGCTAAGTACCTTACATGCATTATTATTTACACCTCAGAACAACTTATTAAAGTGGCACTAGAATCACTGGCATTTTTACAGATGAGGAAATGGAGGTGCAGCAATATTAAGTAGCTTTCCTAAGTTATTTGCTTAATAAGAGGCAAGATCAGGACTGTGAGGAGGTAGGTCTGACCCAAAGCCCCAGTTCTTATCTAATAATCTGCCTTAACCCAAGGCAACACAACTGACATTTTTATGTTAATTTCACTCATTCACTTAAATCATTCACTATGGAACTATTGATCACTAGCTATGTGCCAGGCAGTTCTCAAGGTACCATGACCCCTTCTGTCACTTCTTGTCACTTCCTTAGGGAAATTGGTTGCTGAAACCTTTGTATAATAGGTCACCATAGGAGGTCTTCGTTGGGGAAGGAAAGAGGAACACTGTGAATTTGGGGATGTTGAGGGTCCCTGAAGGGCTAGAGATTCTGACACAATATCAATTTAAAGGCGTTCTCAGTTTAAAGGGAAAATAAGGAAACAAACAATAAAAACAGCCCAGCTTGGGGAGCTGAAGACCTACTTGTGCTCTGGGCTACAGAGGCACAGTTAATAGCTGTGAAACCTTGGGCCTCAATCTCTTTGTCCTCTGGGTCTTCAGTTTCCTTACCTTTAAAATGAAGGTAATACTCAGACCTCCTTTAAAGAAGCATCATGAGGATTAAATTATATGCTTAATGTAGGGAGGGAAAAACATCAAGTCTACTTTCTCTCTGTTTCAGAGGTCAGCAAATCAGTGGGCCAAACCCATCCTTCCCCCTGTTGTAAAGTTTCTTGCAACATAGCTATATCCAATCAGTACATCTTGTCTACGGCTGCTCTCTCTATGACGGCAGAGCTGAGAAGTTGCGACAGAATTGTATGACTTGCAAGGCCAAAATTATGTACTATCCAGCTCTTTATAGAAAAAGTTTGCTGATCTCTGCTCTATATGTTCAAGTTTTGTTCAACCAATTCACAGAGGGCTGATGTGACACAAACAGTCACATCTTTTAGATCAGCTATTCTGAGCTATTTTAACGTTGGCCAATTGGGTTAACAGTGTTGTAACTGAAGACCTAATACTTTACTCAGCACTGGTGCTTTGGTTCAGTAGGACCTTGGACACAGCATGGTAATAATGGCAAATCAGGAGGGCTTTGGAGACAGACAGATCTGAGTCTAAAAATCCAGGCTCTACCCTGCTTACTATGTGACTTAGGGCAGATCACATTCCTCTCTGAGTCTTTGTTTTGTCACCTGCAATGATGCCTAAATTTCAGGGTTGTTGTAAGCTTAGGGATTTATGTAAGAAGAACCCAGAGCAATGCCTGGGTAGGCATCTGATAAGTGGTGACTATAATAATTATAATTGTGCTCCCCACCTTGGGTTCAGTGAAGATTTGGGGAAGTTATATGAAAATATTTGGCTCTTATGGAAAGTTTCTAGGAGGTGAGAAATACCTGATCATAGATAAGGGAAAAGAGATGAAGAAAATTCCAAGGAATGAAGATGAAGCGACCTTTTCCTTGAATAGCAAGTTCTTCAAAAGTTTGAATTGAGCAATATCGGAGTCTTCAATGAGCTCACCTGGCTGTACAGGTTCATAAAGGGGGATAATATGGGAGCAGGAGCTCCTGTTCATGCCAGAGGGTAGATAAGAGGAAGAGAGATACTTTGCATTTAATCCCATCTCTGCTTTTGTAATACCCATAGCTTTAGCAAAATGTTTGCTTCTGTGAGCTGGAGGGGTCAGCTGTAAGATCACTATGAAACTGTTACCTAATGATTCTGGTTTTGCTCATTCATTCCTTCTGCATACAGTTAGTGAGAGCCTTCCATGTGCTGGGCACTTTGCTAGGTGCCAGCCAAACAGCAGTGGCCGAGGAATCAATGATCTCTGTGTTCATGGAGTGGATACTTGTGTGGGTGAGACACACATGGAGGAGCTACTTTAAGTGAGGAGCTCCCTGAAGGGAAAGGGCACAGCTGTTGAAGGTCTATGACACGGGGTCCTGGTCTTCCTTGGGGATCCCAGGAAGGCCTCACATCTTGAGGGAGAAAATGTGCAGGTGAGAGGAGAGGCCAGCAGGAGTGAGCAGAGTGGCCACCAGTGCTCCCTGCAGACTAAAGGACACATACAACATCAAAGAGACGCCTTCAAGAAGCTGAGTTAAAAAAAACCCTCACCAAGAAGAATTGTATATATGAAGGCATAAAAGTATGCATTTGTCTTCGAGATTTAGAAAGAGAGATGTGTTTTCATCCTAAAAGACCTTGTTTCCCCAGCCTGAAATGTTCCGGTTTCTCTAATTTACATAACAAGACATGTTACACAATACATAGCAAAACATATTTTAATGAAAAGGTTAATGTTGAAAGGATTAATTTCTCCTTCCTTAGCAACACAGACCTAATTAAATCTTTCCAGAGGCAGATGGACAATTCCGCCCTCCAAATCGAGATATTTATGTAAATATCACTGAGCTAATTGATACTCAGCTGAATCAAAGGAAGGTAAACAACGTGCTTTCACGGTGTCAACAGTTGTGAGTTTGATTTACTGCATTAATGACTTCCTGGAATGAGCTATTATCCAGAGTAAAAGAGATTCTGGGATCTAATTTATTTTCTTGATTATTAGAGTGACATTGAAAACGAGTCCTGTTTACAGGAAGCATCCAAAGTAGAAGACAGGCGCTTTGCATAAGTCCTGTTGGTCCAGGGGCAAGAGTTGTGGTTCTGCGTGGGCCTCTGAGGACTTACGGAAGACAAGAATTAAATTCTGGGACCTGGGGCATTAAATGATGATTCTAGTGAGTCAAGGCAACGTGAACTTGGATCTTAGAGCTCCAAGTCCACTGCTTTGGTTCTCCAGCATTGACTATATTTTGGGTATGTTGTAAGCTTTTGGCTCTCAGTTATCTCATATGAATGGAAGCATTAGTATCTGCTTTATCACGCCCAGGAGTGTGGATTGGGAACTCAAGGAGAAAGTAGACAGGAAGTGCATTAAGAAATATTAAGGACTGTATAAGTGGGAGTTATTATCATTATTATTATGGAGATATTAGTATTTCATGGCATCCATTTCTTCTCCAGGTTATACCAACCTGCAGGTAGTAATAACATGGTCCCTTTCCACCTCCAGCCTCGTTGGCCACCTTCAGGTCCTTAAATGCATCTTTCCCTTCTTCAGGCCTCCAGAATTCTCCCCTCTCTGCATTTTGCACGACTGGCTCCTTTGCAATGCTCCATGACTCATCTGAAATGTCACCTTTTGGACAGATCTTCTCCATTCAATCTAAGTAGACGCCCTCCTTATTTTTTCTCCATTACTATGTCTTGGTTTATGTTCCTGTAACTTGACTTCATTTATTTTTGATTAGTTGCTTATTTCTCTGTTCTCTTGGCCAGCGTCTATCTTGCCCACTGGTCTATAAATTCCTGAGGGCAGGGTTTGGGTCTGTTTTATTCTCCCATATGTTGCTGGCACTCAGCACAGTGTCTGGCAATAGTGGATGCTCAATGAGCATCTATCTAATAAACAAATGAAATAAGAATATTATTCTTCACTATTAAAGAATATTAATAAATGATAATAATTACTCATATTCTGGCTACCCCTCATACCAGAAAAGACTTTCGGAACTCTGTGGGTCCCACCTCGAGGGTTATTGGGAACATCCAAAGAAAGGATTAAGTCCTTTAATTCTACTGGTGTTGCCAGTTTTCTCTCCTCTGGCCACCCCTGCTGCCGAGCCCCCAGGGCCCACCAAGCCCCAGGAGCTCTGTCACCACGGCACCTGCTGCCAGCTGGTGCTCCTGGCGCCTGGAGGGGGTGCTGGCTCCACTGCACGCACAGGTGGCAGTCGGCACCGCCTAGCCTCTACTGTTGTGCTCGCTGCTGCCCTTGGTGATGTAGGGCTGGTGTTGGGCTTGTTTTTTTTTTAGAGAGTGTTAGTGTCCTGGTGCCTGGCTCAGTAAATTTCTGGTTGTTCTGGATCCCTTGCTGTCCTGAGGCCACATTTTGTTCTGTGTGGAGCCAAGGAGACCTCTCCCACCTTCCAGCGACTGTTGCGTGGGTCATAAGCAGCGCCCTCTGGAAGCCTCGTGTTGATTTTACTCTTGGTCCTGCCTCTAGAATGGGGGCAATCTGAAGCTTGGGTTTGAGGGAATGGTTGGAGCTTGCCAGCTTCGGGGAGTAATCTGAGGCACCAGCTGTTCTCCAAACCACAGGGCCTCACTGGTGGCTCAGGTGTTGTTGGTTGATCAAGACCAAACATTTTACCCTCAGCGTTGTTTTTTCGCAGGAGGTTTCTTACCCACTCCCACCCCAAGGCAGAATTCCAGAGGCCCCAGATGGTCAGCCTGGCCTAACTGGGCACCAGAGAGGAACGGAGATTCGACTCATTGGGGTGCCCATGATGTGGCCATTGGGGCTTAACTAGAGAGGTCAAGAGAGAGAACTAGAGTTTTAAATGTGGCAGCTGCTGAGGACTTTATTGTCATTTAGTAGGCAAAGCACGAACTCTGAAACAACCAGAAAACCAGGCAATTCTCCCACAGAGGCATCGGGCTCTACTATTTACCAAAATCTGAGGTAATTTCACCCTTTGTCTATGCAGGTGTCTGTGCCTGGAAGACCCTCACTCTTTTCTTTCTCTGATCAATGTCAACTCTTCTTTGAAAGCCCAGATCAAACAACCCCTCCTCCATGCAGGCTTTCCAGTGACAATTAGCAAAGAGTACCTTGTGATGTTGCTTTGTTAATGATATGTACACGCACACACACACACACACACACACACACACTCTCGCCCTAGATTTCTTGCAGAGAACTTCAATAATAATAACAGCAAAAAAACATTAACAAAAATTATTGCTTGTCATTTGTTGAGTATGTCTTATGTGCCCAGTACTCTTGTAAGTGTTTGACGTACATTATTTGATTCAATCCCTCTAAGAGCACTCACTATAATTAATCTCATTTTGGAGTAGAAGAAACTGAAGCCTGGGAAGGTTAAGCCACTCACCTAAATTCACACAGCTGGAGCCTAATTCCAGTTCTTTATATTTGGACAATTCTAGGGCTTTCCTAATTGGCTCCTGGACTTCCTACCATCGTTGAAAAAGTGGGTCACGTGAGTGAGTAGAGACGGCTCATGAATGCGGCTGCGGACAAGCGCTCTTTCCTCCACACTTCGTGGTCACGCTTCTGGGGGCTGCCTAGACTTGCTCCTTTCCATGCCACCATGCATCTCCTCTGATACATGCAGACGCCAGGCGTGAACAGGGTGAGCACTCCACCTCGAGGTGGCCTTGCTGTGTGCAGGCGGCTCGCTAGAGGGTACAGGGAATATATATGATCTTATGGAATCTGTGGGGTTTCCAATATTTGCATGTTCTTCGCTTTTTGGTCTTCATCTGATCAACGCACCTTTAAGTATCAACCATTCTAGGCACAAATAAGCAACACACTGAATAACTTCCTCACCAGCATCAGCGGTTGGTTTCCTTTCTGAGAGCCCCCGCCCATCAGGTCTCGGATCCACCAGAAATGCACCTAATCCTCCTCGGGCTGCAGGGTGAGAAACCCAACAGGGTAAGCTGCCCGCTCACTCCTGTGTCCCTGATCCTACACACAGCTGGGTTATTTTATGTTCTTTCTGAGGGGGAAAGCTAGCTTGACATCTTCTGACAGGTGACTCAATTTTATTTTCCTCCTTGTTCCTTGTGGTGGGCTAGACTTTAAGAAGTTGTGTAGAATGGTGATTAAGAGCACACACTTTCAAGGATGATTCCTTGGGTTTAAATATCTCTCTGTCTTGGTTTCCTAATGTACAGAATAGAAACAAAAGCAACGTGTTCACCTGAGTGCAGGCAGGCTTAGAAAAACCCAGCATGTCATAAACAAGCAATACATGGCCCTATTCGCTTCTCTGCGTCCTGGCCCTGCATTGGAGCTACTCTTTGTTTCGGCGGAGCTGTATTCCTACCATGCTGTACTCCTACCCTCTTTCCCCTAAGTCCAGCCAGCTGCCTTTTGCTTCTTTAAAACTGCCCTAGACCTGGGCCCGATCTGCTACACCCATGTGGGCTCCATTTCAAGGGGCATGGACGATCCCCTTAGGCAGCCAGGTGTCTTTGCTAAGCAGACCGTAGCTGTCCAACATCAAATTGAGATAAAACTACCATATTCCTGTGAACACTTCTTTGCTAGGAACATTTATTCTCAATTTTTATATCGTTTTTTTGTTTGTTTGTTTTTGACCAACCCTCAGAATATCTTACCCACCACCACATTGGCTTTTCCCACCTCTGGTCCCCTGAAAATGCTGCAGAGAGGTGGCATACTCTTTGTTCTTCCTCTGTCAACATTCAGGGGGCACTGGGGGGGATTCTCATAGTACCATCATTGATCTGGCGTCTATGTGGCCTTGTGGGCATCGCGGAGGCCCACCTGAGGCCACTGGGCTGTTGTTCAGGAAGGGATAATGTACACATTGACCATCAGGTATGATTTTTGCCATTCCTAGGTTGTAGATGGGGAAACTGAGCCTTGGGGAGGGTAATTGCTTTTCCAAGTCCAGGTGTCTGGTAACCGAGATGAGAACCAGTGCAGCATAAGAGTTACAAGAGTGGTCATTGGCCCAAGGACTACCTACAGGTCCTGTTTGTAGGCACTGACCATGTGACCTGGGGCTAGTGACTTAGCCCCTCAAACCTCGAAGTTCTAACTGTTGGGTTCATGTGAAATAACACCCCCCTCAAAGTGCTGGCCTGAGGACTCAGGGAGATGATGCATGTAAATGTTTGGCACAAGGGCCAGGCAGCTTGTGCAAACAGGCCCAGCCTGCCTGACCATTCCACTCCTTCCATCTGCTATTCTACCCCCAGCCATTCCTTCACATGTCTTGTCAAATGCTTGACACCTGGCTGTCAGAATGGCTCTCTACACACACCCATAACCCTTTTCCGGGACCTTGGTGTCAGCACCTAATTCAGTTTGTTCAGTTTTCTGTCTGTCTCCTCCATGGACTGTGGGGCCCGTAGGGCATTGAAAAGTCATTTGCAAGGTGAAATCCTAACAGTGTGCGTGACACTTCACAGGAGCTGCGTGGAGGAAGCATATTACTCTTCCAGGGGCACAGGAATACTGACTTTTTGCCATGAGACCTTAGGAGAGCCTCTTTAGAACTTTTATTTCCTCATTTGTAAAATAGAACTTGTATTAGTTCCCTAGGGCTGCTGTAACAAAATACCACAAACTGGGTGGCTTAAAATGATAGAAATGTATCCCCTTGCAGTGATGGAAGCTAGATTTCTGAAATCAAGGTGTCAGCAGGGTTGGACTCCCCTGGAGGATCTGAGGGAGAGTCTGCCCACGCCTTTCTCCCAGCTTCTGGTGGCTGCTGGAAATGCTTGATTTTCATTGGCTGGTGGCAGCACAGCTCCGTCTTCACACGGTGTTCTGTTTGTCTCTGTGTCCAAAGTCCCTCTTCTTTAAGGACAGTAGTCATTGCATTAGGACCCACCCATATCCAGTATGACCTCATCTTAATTTCATTACTTACGCAAAGACCCTGCTCCCTAACTCCACCTCCGCAGGTGCCAGGAGTTAGCAGCAGAACACATCCTTTTTTGTAGGACCCAATCGACCCACAACAGAATGAAAGTAAAGAATTGTAATGATAATACCTACTGTTTAGTGATTGTTATATATGCTGTGATTTGATATTGACATGCATTATTACCTCTTTTACTCCTCATAAAGGTCGTATTACTATTTCCAGTTTACAGATGAGGAAACAAAGACCTAGAGAGGGTAAGTGACCTGCTCAATCTCACACAGACAGGAGAGGTGGAACTGGGGCACAAGTGAAGATAGACTGCTGTCCTCACTCTTAAACTCTACATCATTCAGGAAATTGCACCTCCCTTGAAGTGTGGGTGGACTGAGACACTGCACGTGAGAGTTGGAGTTCAATGCCCAGCGTGTGGCAGATGCTCAGCCGCGTGAGCCGCATTCCAAGCTGTGTGCTGATCCTGTGCCAGCCGGCTCCCCTGCCTCCTCCTGCCCATCTTCCTTAAGCACATGAGATGTCCCACCTTGGATGTCTGGTAGGCATCCCAGGCATAACGCATCCAAAACAGACCTATCGATTTTCCTCTCCAGACCAGCTCCTGGCTCCCAAACCTTCCTCACCTTAATAAATGGTGTTGCCATCCACACAGTTGCTCTTGCCACAAACCTCGGAGCTGGGTTTGCTCTCTCTTTCACATAACAACCCATTCTCTTGCTTTAGGAAGTCCTGTCCTCTCTACTGCAAAATATATCCCCGATTCAATCACTTCTTTCCTTGTTCCCACAACAACCCCCATTCAAGCCACTTCATTTCTCACCTTGACAAATGCAATAATTCTAACTGGCCTTCCTGCCTCCAGCCTGGTTCCTCTGTGCCCATTCTCCACTCAGGGGCTGGCTACAGGATCTCTTTTAAAGGTAATTCAGATCATGGCAGCACTTCTCTTAAAGCTCTTCACATACAGAATAAGATCCAAGGCCATGCCACGGCCACTGCCTGCTCTTAGAACCTGCCTCCCACCCCTACCCCCAGTGCTCACTCACACCACCCCAACTTTTCTTCATCCCTTGAACATGTTGAGCTCATTTCTGTCTTGGAGACTTTGCAAGAGTCATTCTTTCTGCGTGCAAAGTTCTTTCTGCAAATCTAGTCACCAGACATCACCTCCTCAGACTTTCAGGGCTAGTTCTTTGTCTTCATCAATGCTTCATTTCCAGGACTTAGAATAGTGCTTGGTGTACAATAGGTGTACAAGAGATATTTGCTGACCTCATGGAATAGAAGAGATGTGAATTCAGAGACTATTTTGCATTCACAGTGTACCATGTCTGGCTTATGGTAAGCCCATGTTAACTATTTTTAAATGAATGAATAATGTGTGTTTGTTAGATGTGGGGTTGTAAGCTGGAGCCTCAGCTAAAGAAATCAAGGTCCTTCTTTTGTGTTCTCTGCTCAGCTTTCATGGTGTAGTCTCTGTTGAAGCTAAGACAAATAACCCTTCTTTTTCTAACATTCTGCTCAAGGATGGTTTTTCTAATCCCCTGCTCCGTGTCTACCAAGCTGCATTTCAGCGGTGAGCAGGGGCAGGAAAACTAGAAAACTGGACTGCCCTTCTCCCTGGAGAGAAGTTAGCATTCAGGCTGGCTAATGCCTCCACTCCTGGCCACAGCTTGGTAATTCAACCCTCGGCCAAACAGATGGACAATGGGACTGATGAAATGAAGATATTCATGTAAATACCATGGCACAAATTGATGCTCAGCTGAACTAAAAGAAGGGAAACAAGACGGGTACATGATATTAACAGCTGGGAAGATAATTTACCACATTAATGACTTCTCCTGGCAAGCTGCTAGTGGGAGGACAGAGATCCAGGATCGAATTCATTTTCTTGATCAGTGAAGCTGAATGCAGAGGTGACACCTGGTACATGAAGCCTGATAAATCATACAACTCGTAAATCACCTGGCCCTGATAGGAAAATCTCAGGCTGCCTACAGTGGATGGTTTTCCCTTGGAGGGTAGGCTTTCAGCAGGGTTTACATAGTTTCATGGTTCTCATTTAGCACATTTTCTGAGAGCCCCCTATATGTGACTTTGCTAGGTACTGAGACTATAAAGATAAGTATGATATAGTCACTCTCCTGTGACTGTACTCTAGAGAGATAGGGTCATAATAATACGTACAGCACAGGATTGTAGAGACACTTCTATAAGGGTCCACAGTGGGTGTGCAAAGGAGAAGGTGGTCACTTCTTACATGAGGTTAGGAATCGTGCAGGCTTCATAAAGAAGAAACACAAGCATTGATAAGAGTTCAATGAAGATGAATGAGTCAATCTGGGGAGAAGGAACGGCAGGAACAGTAGAATAAAGTTTGGAGAGCTCTGAGTAGCAGGATAATAATGGGATTTAAGGATTTGAGGGATGCACTCAGAGATGAGACTGGAGCAGTGTCCGGAGTTTGGGTGTGTCCAGAGTGTGGGTGTGCTTTCACTTGCCAGGCAAAGGAAGCCAGACTCTCTCCTGCAGGTCTTGGGAAGCCACTGCTTGATCGGGTATGTGTTTAAAAACACAATCTCTGGGCTGCATGGAAAGGATGGACTTGGGAAAAGAAGAAGACTGGAGGTGGAAAGTGAAAATTAGAAGGCTAATTAGGTATTGAGAACTGAAACTAGGGCGATAGCTAGAGAACAGCAGTGGGGAAGACCCACACAAGAAACGTGAAGGGAGGAACACAGAGGGAATGGATGCTGTAACAAGCAAATAGAGTTGGAATGACACTCATGTTACACAAGCAGACTGGACAGTCAGTTGAATCAAATGGCATTTGTCAGGGCTTAATTAAAACACATTAGCCCTCCAATTGAGGGAGAGGCAGGAGGAACATCTATTTCCTGAGTCACACAGCAAATGATACTGCAGAGCACACATTCCTCTCTCTCTGAAGGACTCAGCAGGTGACTCAGGTTGCCTGGGATGGGCTCCCTCTCTGGAGGTCATTCAGGACCCTCCAGTCTGCCGCTCCTTCGTGGACCAGTGTGAACACCATCCTATCAGACTCCTTCAGCGGGAAGTCTCCTAGGTACTCATCACACACATTGAGCCCAACATTGAGGAAAGAACACAGCTTTGAGTTCACCTCGACCTCTCCCCCCTGCCATGTTTCCTAAACCCCAGCTTCAGTCTTCTCTGAGTTCTGCAGTTTCTATTCCCTATCTACAATTTGTTTTTCTCCTCCATCCCACTATTACTGTTTTTTTTTTGTATTAATTTTCTAGACCTGCTGTAACAAAATACTGTAATCTGCTTGGCTTAAAACAATAGAAATTTATTCTCTCACTCTTTTGGAGGCCAGAAGTCTGAAACCAAGATGCGGCCAGGAGCTACTCTCTCTGATGACTCTTCCTTTTCTCTTCATAACTTCTGGTGGTTACTGACAATTCTTGGTACTCTGTACCCTGTAGACACATAACTCGAATCTATGTCACCATCATCACATGCTATCCTTCCCTGTGTTCCTGTGTCCAAATTCTCCTCTTCTTCTAGGGACTCCAGTCATTGGATTAGAGCCCAACATAATCCATTATGACCTCATCTTAACTTGATTATACCAGCAAAGACCCTATTGCGTGTTCACATATGCTGGTTAAGAGTTGAATTTATCTTTTGGGGGGAACATAGTTCAAACCACAACACCTTGGTTCTAACCTTCACTATCTCTTGACCGGAGAAATGCAATGGCTTACCAACCACTCTCCTTGCCTCCAGGCTCATTTCGCCTCCCAATTGTCTTTCTACTCTGCTTCTGGAGGGAACTTTCTAAAATACAAATCTCATCCTGTCATTCTCTTACTTAAAACTCTTCAGTGCTTTATCAAGTCAATTACCCTCTTAAGATAAGGCATTTGGTGATCTAGCCCTTACTAACCTTTCTATATTTATTTCTCGAATTCTGTATTCCAGAAAAGACAAAATACTTACAACTCCATTGATACCAGCCTCTTTTTGTCTGGTATCTGTTCTGTTTTCTCTGTCTGAAATGTTTATCTTACTTGTCTTCCTGGCAATATCTAATCATCTTGTACCTCTTATCTCAAGCATTAAATCCATTCATTATACACAGGTGATACTTCCTCACCTACAGGTAGAACAAACCACTCTATTTCTGTGTTCCTACTATTCCCGGTAGAAGCTCATCACAGCCCTCACTATACATTATTGCACTGATGGGTTTGCATAGTCATCTCCTCTGCTAGACAGTGAACATCTAGTTTTATTTAATTCCTAGTGACTAGCTCAATATAGTTCTTCAATAAATATTTGTCAAATGAATGCATAAATAAATATGTGGATGAATACACGAGGTTCCACCTCTCCCTTTTCTCTAACCCAGGCACCCAGAAGAGGTTGAATAGAAAATTATTCTGGATAACCCCATGATATTAATATATACCCAACATATGTCAGGTCTCTCAATACAGTCTAGAGCAATGATTGAAGGCTGACTGTGTGCTGCATTTTATATGGTTCCGTGCTAAGTGGCTTTGTAGTATTGACTGTTAACTCCTCCGAAAATTTTCTCATCAAGGAAAGTTAATCTTACTTCAATAAAAGGAGACTATCACCTTGACTGAATCTTATAGTACCCACAAAATAAGAAATAAAAAGAGTTCATTAGTATTATTTTAGGGTGAGTGATTTTTACTGCCAGTATTCACTATTTCTTGACTTGTGGGTAACTGGTGGCAAGGAGGGAAACTGGTTGGGGTTGAGCAAGTTTACAACATAAAAGCTTTTGATAGCTGTGCACAGTGAAGTGGGTGAGGACTTTCATGTGCATATTGATGCTATTTGTCTTGATAAGTAAGCTGATCAATTAAAGCATAGCCTTATTTTTCAGGAGAAGATATTTCTTGGAAAAGTAGATAAATTATTTTTGTTTTATCTCAGTATTGTTTAGCACAAAAACAGGAAAATATGCTTTGTCCCAGAATTATTTAACATAGGGACAAGAAAGCATGTTGGGTCAGTCCTCAGTAGGTTCTAATAGACAGGGGCAGCACCTTACGGTCTGTTATAATAAAGCCCATTGTACTTGATATTCATTCCATCCATCCATCCATCCATCCATTCATTTAGTTCTTCTTTATTTTTTCCACTTATTCCTTATTTCATTTATAAAATAAATGTTTGTTGAGAATGACAGGTTAAAAATAATTATATCCCAAGGTTCCAGGCAAGGAGCTGGGAACTAAGGAGTAAGAGAATAGGAAATGAGGCCCTGCTATTGATGTTAAAGGAATGAGTGAACTGCAAATGAATGAGTGCAATGCTGCAGAAGACATTCCTGTTTCTCAAAGTAAGGCCTGTGGGCCACCTGCATGGATATCACCTAAGCTGCCTTTTAAGCATTAAGATTTAAGCATTTGGATTCCTGAGCACCAGTCAAGAAGCACTGAATCAGAATCTTTCAGGGACTGTGCTTCAAAGAAAGAAACATAATTCATAGAAATTGTAGAATCATAGACGCCCAGTGTGGGAAGCTGAGTGCCTCTGTGTTTCACCTCTTCATTTTACAGATGAGGCTCCAGAGGGAAAGTCACCTGCCCAAATTAGTTCCACAACTGGGACTCGACTGTCTCCCTGTTAATCACAGAATGTGATAATCATTACAATTTGGCCTTTTTCTGTGGAGAACGATAGTCACCGATTACGGGCTGACACTCAGTGGCTGTGTCTTTTTCAATCCTCAGTGTGTCTCACAAAAAAGGTGCTCAGTAAATGCTGCTGAAATTAAAATCCCTACCTTTATTTCTTTATGTGGTTATACAGCAGGTTCTCTCCAGTAGGTGTCAGGAAATATTTAGGGAGGATGTAGGAAAAAAAAAAAATTGTGCTTGGTAACATTGAGTAGAGGAAGGGGTACAGCTATTCATTCAATTTCCAGACCTAGGTTTTTAAACATCAGCCACTTGGCAAGACCTTGCTGAGTACTAGGAAAACAGCCACTCAGCCTTCCTGAATGAACTTGTCCTAGTGTACTGCGGTCGTTTTCATGCACATCTGTATCTCATATTTAAAATCAAGGACTGCGTCTTAGTCAACTTGGATCCCCAGCTTTGAGCATAGGAACTGGTACACAGTAGGTCCTCAACAAGTTTTTGTGGAGTGGATCAATGAAAGACAACTTTGACTTCTTTGATCCAGGGCCAAGATATTGGACTTACAGAGGATTGGTTACTTCTCTAAATCCAATAAACCTCCACGGAGACCCAGGTGACCTTTTCAGAAGGTCTTGTTATTTAAATGGTGTGTCTTTGCCCTGAGGGTGACCCAAGACCAAATGTTAGAAGCTTTCTTTGGCTTCTCACTGTCCACATGCTGCTTGGTCAGAGGGCCAGGCCGCCCAGGTCCCTGCTGTAGTTTGGGGATCCAAGGAGGAAAAGTGACCCTCTCCATGTGGTTCTGAATTTTCCTGTCTAACTATTCATTATTTCTTCAGGCTTTAATAATGATCTCAGCTTGAGATGGGGAAGAATAATGAATTCACATTCAAGATACTAATTAAAAAGGCACTGTTTTATTTTCATGAGTTGTGCTGATGACTTAATTATGGCAAGACTGTGAAAACAACTTCTCATTTTGAGGCTTAAAAGTGACCATAACTTAAAAGCACACAGTGTCTTCCCTGGGCACTGGGAAGGTAGGGAAGGGGCAGGTAGGGAGAAGACAGGGTAGGGGGTAGGGGTTGGCTTCCAGCTCCAGTTCTCCTTTCAGTTGGCCGAATGACCTCAGGCAAATGACTTCACCTCTCTGGTCCTGTATCTTCCTAAAAAAAATACAGATGAAGCCTGTCAGACCCAGTTCACTTACTAGGTGGGGGGGTTCTGTCACCTTCTACAGTGCCATCACTGGAGGATCAAGAACTATGCCACTTTACTGACTGTCAAAGGAACCTGGTCCATTTCGTTTGGAGTAGACCACAAGTGATGCCTCTGTGGTTGTGCTTAATGATCGGAGAGGCTGTCATTTGCAAGAGGGAGAGAACATTCCTTGTTGGATGATAAGCTTGAACCAGAGCAAATCACTGCAAATTTAAGGGAATTGACATATATTGAGCACCTTCTTAACTTCCTGATCATCTTACTTAATCTTTTCATCGTGGCAGGCATTATTTCCCCCATTTTATAGATGAGGAATCTCAGACTCTGAGAGTCGAAGTTATTTACCTGAAAGGCACACACGAGGTAAATGAAGAGTGGAGGCCAGAATCCAGCGCAGAGTGACCCCACAGTGAGTGTCCTTTCTACTCAAACAGACTGGTAAGTGTTACTCAGGTTAATACTGGATAAAAAGAACTTTCTAATAATTCCAGGTAAACAAAAGCAAAGTGGAATATCTCCCATAATAGCATGTTCAATGCCCTTTGGTGTATTCAATCAGATGTTGGGCCCCTTTACTTAAACCTTTGGGGGAGCACTGTGAAGTGAGATAGTCACTCTCTATTCTCTTCCCATGTTTGAGGCAGACTGTACCTTCCACTGTCCATTCATGTATGAATTCACTAATTTATTTTACGACCCTTGTTGAATGGAAAGTTCAGGAAACTCTGTGCTCTGGAGACTTGAAAGGTGAAGATGAATGATACAGTCATTACTCTCAAGAGCTAGCAAGACCTCAAGCTTTGAAGGGACCCTAGACAACATTCTGTCTCACTACTTTCCTTTCTCCAAATGCTGTTGCTGAGCACTCTTATCAGCAAGTAAGACTTCATTTACGAATTATACCTCGGTGACTCCTAAAATGTTGCTTCTATCCTTGAGCTCTATGCAAGTACAATGGCAAAAAGACACAGAAATAGGAAGGAACATCCAAATTATAGAAATAGCAATGTTTGTTCTTATAGCAAAGCCCCTTATCTTTTCAAACTGAAACTGAGAAAAGAAAGAGGGTAGGAAAAGTGTTGCAATCAGCATGGGATCAGAGAGGATGTTGTGAATCAGAAGATAATTTTCAAGGAGAGGATGAAGACAGCATGATGGAGCAGTAAGAGAAGCAGGATATAAAGTGCCTTGGTGGGAGAACTAGACTTTATGTATAGCCCGTGTCTTAGAATAGTGCCTGACTGTCATGTGTACATAATAAAATGTTTGAATAAATACATATTTTATATGTATGCACACATACTTGTACATGCCATATATATATATATATAGTAAATAATAATATTAATTACAATAGCAATAAACATGCATTAAATGCATTTATGATGCCAGGTATTGCTCTAAGTGCATCAGTCTTAGGAGCTGTCACATTGGAGCTTCCTTCTCTCTAGGCCAGGCCATATTCTGATTCTTTTTTTAAAAATGTCAATGCAATGGAGATCTCATCATGTCAAAGGGATGGAGAACAATAGGGTTCTAAATGTCCTTTATTTGCAGTAAACATACTGTGAAGCAGCATCCAGGTATTACTTGCACTTTTTCCAGCCTTCATCCTGAAGGTAAGATTCTTCAAAGTCCCAAATTTCATTATCGCAGATTCTGCCATCTCTCCTTTGATGACTGTGGGTAAATGACAGCAGGATCTCTCCAGTCAAATCTTTGCGAGGTCAACAAGGCTGCCATCCACAGGGAATCAGGTCTAGGGGGTATTTTTACCCAATGGCAGAAACAAAAGACTCTGGGTAACATCTCGTCCCACCTCTATTGCCTCCCTCCCTATTCATATACAGAAAAATGAAAAGTTTGAAAATAAGCATGACTTCTAAACAAGTAGGGACTTCCTCCTGAAGTTTAGAATATACATGAATTAAGGATTACAGTGATAAAATGGATACATATGAGCCTATATAACAGCTTACAAACCAGAGTATTGCTGGTCCCATTGGAATTACCCATACGCGCCTCTCATTTTGTGTTTATAATTCTCTTATCTATTTTAAAATAATTTTAGAAACCACAAATGCATCCCTTACATAATTTGTTTATTTAGAATTGTTTAGTTTTTAAGTTTTATAAAAATGATATACTCCAATGTACTCTTTGGTGATTTGTTTTTCTTCTACTTAACATCTGCTTATAAGATTCACCTTTCTTAATTGTTTTGCTGCCTATGATTACAGTTCACTCATTTTACTGCTGTAAACATTCCATTTGGTGAATAAAGTGTTATTTATTTCTTCACTTGTTGATTTGGATTGTTTCCAGGTTTTTATAGGTGGATATTTGTAGTATTTCCAGGTTTTGCTATTCGGAACAATGCCTCTATGAACACACTTGTATGTGTGTATGCGCAAGAATTCCTGTGGGGTCTCTGAGCAGTCACTCCAAGGTTTCCAGAAGAGGAATTCCCAGAATGTATGATGTATTTATGTTCAAATTTCCAAGCTATGCAAGAGACCTTTTGATGCTTACAAATCTCATTTCCTTTGGCGACTCAAGAAGACAATATTTCCCAGCCTCGCCTGCAGATAGCATAGGACCATGTGACTGAGTTTTGGTTGGTATAATGTGAGTGGAAGTAATTTAACCCATTGCATACCTGGCCACATAACATTCCACACAATCTTCCAAACTGGAAGCATAATTCTGTGAGGAGGCAGAGCCTGGAACCTTGGGTCACTACTTGGAGAGCCATTTAATTAGCAACACTCACACAAAGACTGGGGACTTTTTATATTAGACCCCTATTATGTTAAGCCACTGAGATTTTGGAGCCGGTTGTTACAGTCATTAGTGTAGTAGCCTATCTAATGCACATGATAATGCCTAATTGTTTTCTAAAGTATGCTCTCACTTGCTGTTCATAAGAATTTTGCCGAATTATATCCTTAGTGACACTTATAATATTCAAGCTTCTTAATTTTTGCTCATTGAATAGGTGCAAAATGATATCTCATTCTGGTCTCGATTTGCACCTTCCTGATTACCAGTGAAGT
>NW_012148396.1:3623057-3638940 GCF_000956105.1 Propithecus coquereli | reverse complement strand
CATATAAACATAGTCTATAATTTAAATAGAAGCATTAAGTTAATATACAAACAAGTATATATTGGGGATTGGGGAAAGAATTGTCATTTATTAAGTACTACTCTATTCTGTGTACGTTGCCTCGGTTCATCTTTATGATAATCTTAAGAAGTAAGTATAAAGGTCCATTGTTTCAGAGGATAAACCAGAAACTTGGAAATCTATGTAATATTGCTCAGTTGGTGAGCAGCAACTCAAGATTGAAGCTACATCCACGTCTGTCTTCCTCCTAAGTCCATGCTCATTGCCTTACACCATGGTGTTGGAGAAATTCAGGGACAGCCTCTCCAAATAATCAAGAGGTTCTTAGGAGTGATGGAAATTACTCTTAGAGATGCCAGAGTGAAAATATGGGACTGCCTCAGTCTGGAAAAAGCAAGGTTCATGGTTGCTATGGCTTATGTCTATAAAATTATAAAGGGTGTGAAGAAGGTTGACAAACAGAGTGAAATAAGTAACCTGGACTTGGAATCATACCAGGATTCAAGGGGTTTTATTCATTTATTCATAAAGCACCTACTATGGATCAGAATCTTTTAGATAATGGAGACAGACCAGAAAGCAAGGCAAGCAAATGTATGTTCTTGGAGGGTTTTCCATCTAAGGTCTGTGGACAGCTAATTAACAAGTTAAGGAGTGGATAAGATAATTCCAGGGAATCAAATGTTTTATGACATAATTACAACAGGATGTTATGATAGAGGGTTTAGGGGAACTGGCTAATTTAGATTGGGTGGTCAGGAAAGATCTCTTGGAGGCTTTGATTTTGAAACATGAGAGTGGAATAAGAAGGACGGCAAGCCATGCAAAGACCTTAAGGTGAAGCATTCCATCTAATCACTTTTATTTGGAGCGGGGGACATTTGGAAATGTATGGGAACATGTTTCTGTTGTCACAATGATACTACTGGCATTCGGTAGATTTGGGGCTAAAGATGCTAAATATCCCAAAATGCATTGAGCAATTACTTAAAATAAAAAACTGTTCCACTCGAAATGCTAATAGGGTCCGATTGAGAACTACAGAGGGAAGCATCATTGAAAAGGTCCCATGGCTGCTCTGAGTTTGGCATGTTTGAAGAACAGGAAGCCAGTGTGTTGTGAATGGTGTGTGACAAATCACACAAGTTGTGATACACTAATGGTTCAAGTGGGCCAACACTGCATTAACAACAAAAATGTAAAAGAATAAAATAAAATCGAACACATGGAAAGAATAGATTTAAATAGATTCCTATGAAATACATCAGAGTGCATCACACTTAGTAAGATTAAGTACCTAGCAAGATACCATTTCATTAAACTTTGTTTCAGGTGTGTGTGTGTGCATACAGCACTATATTCAGTACACATACATATAGACTGGGTCATGATGCAAAATTTATTTCTCACTGTGAGTCTTAGTGAAAATATTTGAAAGTCACTGGCCTAAAACACAGGAACCAGAGGAAACTGAAATGAAGGACGTGAGGCTGGAGATCGAGGCTCAGCTCTTGGAGCCTTAGCCATGGGAAGTTGTTTAGATTTCATTCTAGATATTTGAGGGTTTTCAAGAGAATGCTGGTGATGTGACTTACTCTGCTTTTGTTTGGAAAATGGATTGTAAGGAGGTATCAGAGAATGCAGAGAGACCAGTTATTACAGTCACCCAGGAGAGAGGTGGATCCTGACCAGCATCCAGACGGAAAGAGAGGACAAAGGCAGACCCCGCTATGGATGCCTAGAGGACAACTTGGTAGGCTGGAAGAAGTCTCCATGGGATCCGGCCATGGACAGCTGGTGGTGGTGCGTGGCCTGACATAATCATTGGTCACTTCATTAAGATCCAACCCAAGATGTGATGGAAGTAAGTAGGAATGGCAGCTGCTAATTCAGGGACAGACAGTATGTGGGCATTCAGACTATTAGTGGGTGGCTAGCAGCAGGGACATCTCTCAGCAGGTAGCAAGGATATAGCCAGGAAAATGGAAATCATGTCAGAAATCCTGTTCTTCAGAAGAGAGCAGCAAGATAGAAAACACATAGGTGTTGGCTCCTAGAGAGTGTGTACCTCCTTCCTCTGATCCTGTAAGGAGCAGTCAGGGTCGGGCCCAAACTCTGCAGGCACAAGGGACAGGAATCTGATTGGGTTAGATCAGTGTCTATGAAACTGGCTTACATTTTCATGGTGAAGCTTTGAAAGCAAATAGAGACCAGGTGCTAGCAGGCACTGTCTCCTTCATCAACTCCTTTCATGCAGATCAAATGCTGAGAGCAAGGTCAACTTGGTCTCATGTTGTGTGTCTGTCTGTCTTACTCTATGTCAGGAAGTGTGCTCTTCTCCCCATGTGGTGTCCAACCCTAAAATCCTGCCACTCTAGCTGACAAGGCCGGGAGCCAATGGCCCAGGCCCTTCCATGCAAGATGCAATTGCATTCTCGAAAGAGCTTTGTGTCTTCCCTTCATCATAGCTGCCTACACATTTTTGACCTTGTTTTGCAGTGCAATGGTAAGATAGGGAATTATTTTGGCTTTTGGGACCTTAAGTCACATGATCCAGCCTAGTTTATTGGTGTTTTGCATTGGAAGCTGGGAACAAAATCACAGCTAATGAAAGTGTACTTGGCTTTGCCAGGGGGGTTCTGTGCATCTATCTTTTATGGAAATCTTGCAGGTATGATAATATATACTGGCCGAATTAGCAAATTTTTGAGTACTCTGAATAAAATATCATTTTCTAGCACTTCTGTTTACCTCAACTTGTAACGACATTCTAAAGTCAGACAACCACATGTTCAACTCCTGCCTCTGGCCCTTACTAAGCATGGCTTCCAGTTCTAACTCTGCCTTTGCTGGGTTGCTATACTACTCAGGGCTTAGTTTACTTATCTGTAAAATGAGCATCAGAATATCTAATCGCTTGATGTTATTGTTGTTGTTGATATTCTTCTACAAATGAGAAAATGCTCTATAAACCCCAAAGTACCATACTAAAGTACAGAAGAATAAGACTTGACATTGTGTTTCAGATTTGGAAATAATTAGAGGTATTATTATTATTTAAATCAAGTCTTTTTTTGTGAACTGCTGAATAAATAATACAGAAAATTAGTCAGTTTAAAAGGCCAGATGTGTACAGACTTGTGTTTTACTTTATTTTTTAATAGTATGTAGTAATCACGAGTGCCAATACAAGGTGGAAAGGTTGAACAAAATACATTTGTTTTAAGTTCAATTATGTCTGAAGTAAAACAAAATGAGTGATTTATAAAAATTATATCTTTTCTGAGAGTTATGTTTTATCACTTTACATAATTATCTAAAATGTGTTTCACAAACTTTAACATCTATACAAACATAGAGGTTTAGATTTCAGGTGAGTAAAGACAGCTCTGTAATAAAACAATCTGATAGTAAGGGAGACCTCTCTCTGTACACTGAATGGTGGAAAATGCAACAGCAGAAAATCTAGATGAGTGATAGAAGAGCCCTGTCCCATAATTCTTCTTTCCAAGGTCTTTGCTTCCTTCTCCCTAAAATATCTAGGTACTTACGCTAATTTGTCACTAAGAGAATGTGACTACAAAGCAGAATCTTAATAAGCAATCTCATTTTAGCTCTGAGTGATTTGCCTTGTGGTTTATCTTTAAACAAGGCTATCTCTTTCTTAGAGGGTGAATCCTACATCTGATTGTATATTTTTTTCCCTAGGGGATGGGAGTTAGCATCACCATCATAACTGTCAGTAATAATGATCTCCATCTGTATCAATAATCTACTGCTGTGTAACAACTTACCTTAGGATTTAGTAGTTTAAAACAATAATAAATATTAATTATATCTCACAATTTCTGTGATTCAGTAATTTGGAAATTACTTAGCAAGGTAGTTGTGGCTTAGGGTCTCTCATGAGCTTGCAGTCAAGATGTGGGCTGGGGCTACAGTCCTCTGAAGAGTTGACTAGGGCTGAAGGATCCATTTCTGCATTGGTTCTCTCACATGGCTACAAGTCGGTATTGGCCCTTGACTTGTGGCCTCAGTTCATTGCCATGTTGACCTCTCATAGAGTTGTTTGAGTGTCCCCTTGATGGGGTGACTCGCTTTTTATAGAGTGAGAAGTCCAAGAGAGCAAGGTGGACACTGCAATATCTTTCATGTCCTAGCCTTGGAAGTCACACACTATCATTTTGTTTATATCCTATTGGGTATAAGGGTCTGCCCTATTTAATGTGGGAGGCATCTATACAGGGCATGAAAGCTTGGAAGCTGGATTTTTGGATGCCATCTTGCAGGCTGTCTACTACATCATCATAAATGTTTGAATGAATGAATGAATGATTTAAGCAATGAGAAATGTGCAAACATTAAGAAAAGTGTTCTCTAGATAAATTTCCTTAGAAGGGAAGATTATATTTTTAGATGTACTTTCTTCACTCCTGACATACCATTCTTTAGTTTTTATTTGGAAGGAGGAACAATAATTTCTATCTAAACTTAATGCCAATTAACAAGGTAATTACAAGACAGTAGCTAGTCTTACATGATAATTGATGATAATTGCTTCCTGCTTTAATTGGTATATAAACAAGACTCTACAATAGGAATCCAAACATTTCCTCAAAAGGAAAAAAAAATTCAAACAAGAAAATTTGTCAAAGTCATTTGTAAGCTGATAAGGAGCTAACGCATCCAGCCTACATGTCTACAAGTCATCAAAGCAGCTGCTGGCAATGTGTGGTGCTTCCTTGGAGCTGGCGAGGATTGCAGTGGTGGTGAGAGCGCCAGGTGGCTGGCATCAACTCCAGGATGCTGCTGAGATGTGAGCCGAAGCCCAGTCACCCAGTGTTGGGTCCACAGCAGCCTCATCATGGAATGATGGGGTGACATCTCTCCCCCATTGCTGCCTGTACCCTCTGGAAAGATGGGTTCAAAGCAAACTGGGAGGGGATGAAGACCAGTGCTGTTGTTGCTGTGAAACACTCTAGCAGTGTGTATATTACATCATCCAATTGCTAAGGGAAGGCACTTAATTGTAAGAAATGGGCTAGCTTAGGTGTGTTGCAGAGGGAAAGGGGCCAAGGTGTGAGGTGGGTTAAACTCTTAGAAACTCTGCTGAGTCGCAGTAGGCAAACAGCAGATGGAAATGAATTAGTAGTGGTATTTCCAAATATATAAGAGGTAAAAGAAGCAATAGAAGAAAGAGACGTAATCCAAGAAAAGGAACTTGGAAAAGCTGAAGAGAGACAGTGTACTAGGGGCACATGGCAGAGGTGTTTGTGCTCCCTATTTCCCTGGGGATATGGGCCTCAGGAACATCAGTAGTGGCTGCTGTTCAGAAGTACATTAAAGATGATTCCCCAGTGAGAACAAAATGTGGGGACTGGAGGAAAAAATAGCCTAGGAAGTTGGTATCGCAGATCTAAGCAATTCTAATCAGAAAGCAGAGTTGACAACCATGGGGACGTGGGAGCAGAGACATATTCCCAAGACATTATGGAGTCGATTTTACCATGATAAGTTGGAATGCTTATTCAATTTTAAATGAGGGGTGCCAGACACTTAGCATTCAGAGGGAAAATGGAAATTGAGATTTTCGAAGATGCAGAATGGGAAGGAAAAGTATCTTATGTAAGATCTGATGACTGCGGATGTCATCATTGTATTAATAAAATTCTGAAATGGTGCTAATTAGGCAATAGTCTACTAAATGTTACTCTCTAGAAGATGAGAAAGTAAGCATAGGCATATCCTCTTCCCTAACATGGTAAAATGGTGCTGCAACATGGTTTTATATCACCTTCTTTAGGAGACAGTGCTGTGTTTAGTTGCACAGGTCATGAACCCTGGATGATCACCATTAGACTAAGCAGTAACTTGGCTGTGACATATTTGAGAAAGATCCCCTCTTCTCTCCACTCTGCTCCTCTCAGATTCATCTTTGGTGGCTCTCATGTGTAGGTTCTGGGAACATCATTTTCTTGGCAAAATTGTCCTAGGAGCAGGGGATTTTCTTGCTTTTTGAAATTTCATGGGCATGGGCCTAGAGCTGTGATAATCTTATACATTCTATTAACAGTTTAGACTGTTGAATTAATGAAGCTCAAAAAAGATTTCTTTGTTTTTGTCCTACGTAAGAAGACACCTGAATGAACAACCCAGATTTGGCCACGTATAGATGAAAGAAAATCTGTGCAATGCCATTAACAGCCAGTTCCAAATAACAGTTCTATGTTACTAAAGGGGACCTTGAATCATTAGTGGAAAGCCCCACCATACTGCACAGATGTTTAGCTAACAAAGGAAAGGGAATTCGATTTGGGCTTTTAATTCCTTTAAACAACAAATTATTCAGGTTTTATCTTGCAAAAAAATTTTATCTTTGGAGTTTAATTTCTTTCTGCAAATATGATAATGGGGCTGGTTTTTATTCAACTTTAGGACATTTCTTTGTGATTAATTTTAAGTTATCGGAGTATCTTCTGTCATTCTTAAATGTTATAATGGAATCTCCAATGAGTTATATTATACAATTTATCTGAACATAACTGGAGGTGGGAAAAAGAATTAGGAATACGTTTTCACTTGTATATGGAGGTTTTTGGAGTTCATTTAATGAACTGATTGTTCAGATTATTTCAGAACATTTTTGGGGCAAAATATAAAGTACCCATCCACAGTTCCAGGGTGATACCTGAACAACAGCTTGTATTGGATGTGAGGTCTTTCCCTGAAGGGCATAGCCTCACTCCTGGTTGGGATCATATTACATGTAAAACCCCAATGAACTAAGAGATTCAAGCCTGAGGAAATGCTAGGGTGGATCATTTGTTTCTTGCTCCTTCCTTTAGCTTTAGAAGACTTCCTAATGTAGCACCACTGGCCCCACGGGCCCCTTATTCACTGCACACTGGGTGTGAGGGGCCCTGGCCTATGGCCTCCTCTCTCTTTGCAGTGCACCTGCAAAGAGAAAGTATTGTAATCTGGGCCCATTAGTAAAGTGCACTGGGCAGCAGGGACCTGCATATTGGAGGAAGGGCAGCTTCATTCAGGGCAACTTCATTCACAAGGCTTGTTTGGTTGCACAATGTAGCCATGTCTCCTTCCTAATTTTCACTGGTTATGAAGCTGGCATTGTGATTCTATCTATCTGGCTCCATATGACCGTATGTCGGTTGATTTGAACTTGGGTTATTTTTTGACCCATCAAACCACAATTACAGCCTGGGTTGGAATCCTAGCTGTCCTGTTGATTGTATGTGTAGTACTGAGAAATTTGTTTGGTCTTGCTGAGCTTTTAAGTAGGGAGAATGATTACCTCTTTACCTTGTGAGAACTAGCTATAATAAGGGTTGTAAAATGCTCTTTACAACACCTGGCACATAGTATGGACTCAATAAATTATATCATTTATTATTAAAATATTAGGGCACTTTTGTTCAGGGCAATCTTGTATCACGTGCATGTTATGTTGGGAAATAATCAGCTTTTACCTTCTCTTTTGGTTATTTGTGATGACATATTGTCTTTAGTTTTGTTTGTACTGCTGTAACAAAATACCACAGAGTAGGTGATTTATAAACAATAGACATTGATTTCTTGCAGTTCTGGAGGCTGGGAAGTCCAAAATCAAGGTTCCAGTAGCTTTGGTGTTTGACAAAGTCTCTTTCCTCATAAATGGCACTGTCTAGTTGTCTTTACACACAGAAGGGATGGATACTGTTTCTCACATGGCGGAAGAGCAGAAGAGCAAAAAGGGCCTCAGCTAGTTCCCTCTATCCCTCTTAAAAGGCACTAGTCCATTTGTGGGGATGGAGTCCTCATGACTTAATCACCTCCCCAAAGTCCCCACCTCTTAATACTACCACAATGGGGATTAAGTTTCAACTCCTGAATTTTGGGGGACATTCAGACCACAGCACATATAATTACCAGTATTGTGTTATCTGCAAGTACCAGAAATTACAAATTCAATGACGGTAGTGACAGCAGGCTCAGAAAGAGTAGGGGGCTGGAGAAGGATTTCCAATATTTTAAGATGCGTTTAGTCTGGGCAATTTTCCAGCTGCACCCCACCCAGCCCACTAAAAACAAGTTACACTTGTACAAATGGTCCCCACACATCCACTTTATGTTTTGCTTCACTTCCTCATCTTCTGTCCTTTTCATTTCCAAATTTGCTCTAGTCAACTCTGATCTCAATGACGACTGAATCTATCTTGCTGTCTTTGAACCCTGGGTGCTGGTAGACAGCACTGCAATGTGGAGCTCTCAGTAATCATCAAACTGTAACGGAGACATCCTTTATCATCACATTTGGATAATTTAGAGGTCCTCGAGTTTTACTTCCCTGTTACAACATACCTGAGAAATAGGATAGACCTTCATCAGTTCCTTCTGATTATTATGGGAAATGGTACCTTCCTAAGGAAAAGTTTGTAAAAGTCTGTGCCTGGGAACTGGGAGGAAGGGGGTCATAGTGTGTGTGGTGATTTCAATCAAAGCTTCCCGAATGATTCATATTTTCTCTTCTATGCCGAGTTGAGAATTTCGATGTCTCATTTGTTCAACTTTGGGTCCTTGGAGCCCAACACATACCTGCAATATACATTTATTGAGTGAATTCCCAATACTGAAGAAAAATGAAGAGATGGAAGGGGTCTGGGTGGTGGAGATCACTGACACAGGGAGGCTGTTACGTAAGACATCTTCGTGTTCCTCCTCAGGGTTCCCCATTTTGTATAGATCACCAACTCTGGGCATTTTATCTTTTTTCCCCCATCTTTATTCTAATTCCTGCCTCTGTAAAACTTTACTGCTTTTTGCAGCATCTGTGTGTAAAAGTTAATCTTATGAATTGATTTAAACTTGCATTTTAATTTCAAATAATTACTTCCTACCGGCTTGTACTAGGTATCATGGCGAAAGGCACAAAAATGAACAAGTTGTGGGTCTTTCCTTCTGAATATTCACAGTGTTGCCGGGGAGAGCACAGAGAGGCACACAAACATCTGCTGGGGACCTATGTGTCAGGCAGGCACTGTGCTGGGGACCTGGGAAATAATAACAAGAATTGGACACGATCCCTTCTGTCATGGAACATTGGAGGAGGAAGAAGATGGCCAACTACACAATTATGACTGTGGTAGGCACCCTGAGGGGCAGACACATGGTGTTATGAGAATGAATAATAGAAACTGGAGCCAGAATTCAGGAGTCAAAGGAAACAGTTTCTGCAAAATGGCGATGGAGTTGAGACCAAGAGAATGAGTAGGTCATCACTAGGTAGAGAGCAGGTGTTGAAATATTTGAGACAGAGGTAAAATCATTGGTAACTTCCTTATATGGGGAGGGAGGCTGGCACAGTCGAGGAGCTGGAGAAAAGAGACTGAGCAAAAGTTTTCGGTGGAATGAGGCTGCAAATGTAGATAAGGGATGATTCGTGTGGGGGTATGTTGTTAAGAATTTTGGTCTTTATCTTAAGAAAAATGAGAAGCTTTTAAAATGGAGGGGTAGGGTATGTGATATAATTACATTTGTGGTTTATTAAGCTCTCTCTAGCTGCAATGTGAAAACGGAGATAGGAGGTGGTCCCAGCAAGGATGCAAGGAGAACATTTGGGCTGCTTTGCAAACAGTTTTTGTAAAATCACCATTATTTATAGATAATATGATCACATACTTGGAAAACACAAGAGAATCAATAGAAAACACAGTATGAACAATAAGAACATTTAATTCAGAACAAAATTAATACAGAGACATCAATATTTTTCACATATACAAAATAGCCAGTTAGACAATTAAATAGAGAAAAAGATGTCATTCACAATAGCAACATAATGGATAAAATGCCTGAAAACAAACAAGTAATTTGAAAGATCTGTTTGAAGAAAACTAAAAAGAGTTCCATAGGGATACAAAAGACTACCCCAAAACTAGAGAGACCTGTTATGTTCTTGAATAGGAAAACTCAACATCATAAATATATTTGTTCTTCCTTAGAAAAATATATATTTAATGTTATTCCAATGAAATTACAAAGAGTTGTTTTCCTTTGGCTTTAGAGGTGGCGATTCTAAGCATCATGTGGAAAAAATACATGAGTAAGAACACCCAAGAAAATTATGAAACAGAATACCAAGGATCAATTACTTTATGGGATATTATACACATTCATTAAAAGCCCCAATAATTAAAATGGCATGGTACTGTCACATAAGTTAACATATAATTCAAGGGAATGAAATAAAAAGTCTAGAAATAGACTTGAAAGCCTGAAGACATTTGAGATCCAATACTAGTTAAGTTCCATAGGAGAAGGAGTCTTTTCTATTTTTTTACTGCTGTATTTCCACCACCGAGATCCATGTCTGGCACATAGTAGTGCCCAAATATTTGTTGAATGAATGAGTAAATAAAAATTGGATTATCCATTTGATGGTGTAGGGACAGTTGGGTAAAAATCTCAATTAAAGGTGGATCCTTACCTTGTACTTTACAGCAGGATAAGTTTTAAAAAGATTAAGGCTTAAAAAATATTAAGGCTTAAAATAAACCCATTAAAGTTGAATAAGAAACTATAGCATAATAATTTTGTAAGAAGTTCAGAAGGCCTTTCTAACTATGACACAATTATACAGACCAGTAGACAACATTAGACTGCATTGGCTCTGATAACCAATTTTCGTTTAGTTATATTATTTCTTTCCTTCCTTCCTTCCTTCCTTCCTTCCTTCCTTCCTTCTCTCTCTCTCTCTCTCTCTCTCCCTCCCTCTTTCATTTTTTAACATGGAGCGAGACCTTAAAAACACTTGGGAAACACTGGGGATGCAGATTTCTTATATTTTGCAAATCCTCCTCCAAATTTTTATGTTGTTACACCCACATTAAATTGAGGATTTTTTTTTTTTTTGGTGACCCACTGTCACTTTTTCAAGCATTCCATTATAATTATTATTATTATATTAGAATTAATCTTCCATGAAAGCAGGGAACTTTCTCTCACTGGTGTACTCCAGTGCCTAAAACTGAGCTTGGTATATAGTTTAGACTCAGTAATTATGGTTAATGCATGGTTGAAAAACAACAACAACAACAAAAATAAATAAGGACAGAAGGGACATAATCAAATCCAGTTAAAGACTTATTGGAGAGAATTTGGGACCTTTTCTTAAATGAGACCAGCTTTCTCTCTGGAATGCAAGTGTCTGAGAATGAGGGAGATGGCACAGATGGCAGAAAAAAGGCAGATAAGGAGTTCAGGCAATTGATGTCTTTAGTCAAGCTCTGCTACTAACGTACTCTATGAGCCGGGCTGGGTGATTTAACTTCTTTGCCTCAACCTTCCCCATGCAACCCCATCACTCTTTTATCTTAGGACTTTTCTTCACTGAGAATCAAAAGGTATTTGATGAATTAACATTTTTTTCTACTTCCTTTTTAGGGCCATCAATGCGTAATGCATAATGACTATGCCTCTAATAAGTCAATAGTAGAAAGAAGCGTGTACAACATAAGATTTGCAATAAATTTATGAAGTGAAAAGAGAGGACAAACGAGAGATCTAATCAGAGAAATTTCAATAATAAGACAAAAGGACATCTTAAAGTATTTTGTTATGGGTACTAGAGGCTAGAGAAATAGTGCTAAACTGACATCTAAACAGATGGCTGCAAATTCTTTGTACTCTGCTAGCTGAGAGGTAGTGTCTTATTCTTCACCATTTGAATTGAGGCTAGCCTTAGTGACTTGCTTGTCTAGTAGAAGCTTCTGGGATTCTGAGACAGGTTATAAGAGGACTTGCAACTTACATCAAGGCCTTTTCCTAATGCTCATGCTGGGGAAAGAGAGCCATTGTTAAAATGCCTGACTATGCTGAGACCACCATCTGTGAGGAAGCCCAAGCTAGCCATGTTGAGGGGCCATGTGGAAAGAGATAAATGACTATGTAGTTCCCAGATGTTCCAGACATCCCAGTCACGGCTCCAGATATATGAGTGACACAATGTGTAAAGAACCAAGGAACCCAGCTGGAAACAAGAATTGAGGCTCAGACACAAGACCCAGGTCAGCTATTGCAGCCAGCTACAGACATTTGAGTAACCCCAGCTAAGGGCTCAGTAATCATGCAACAGAAATGAACCATTTCTACTATGTCTTCGCAAATTCCTGATCCACAAAATGGTGAGCACAACAAAACAGTAATTGTTTTACAAAATTTTGAGATGGCTTGTTACATAGTAATTGGAGCACTCCATGAGGAAGCTATTGCTTCACTTCCTCAAAGACATTTGCTGAGCACCTGCTGGTGCCAAACCCTTTGATTGATGTTTTATAAATGCTATATCTTTAAATCTTCAGTATAATCCTAGACATTCTTCTGTCCTCAGTTTCCTGAGGCTCAGTGACTTTGGGAGACTTTCCCAAGAGTGCACTGCTTATTTGAGCTGAGACTCAAACGCATGTTCTGCCAAAAGAAAGGAAAATGCAAGGCAGAGTCAAGTCACTCCCTTGAAAAAGTTTGGGTTTACAGTCGAATTGAAAAAGAAAAGTGCTTGAAGAGCTAGCTATTGTGGAATGCCCCCCAGGGACTCTGAGAGCAGTAGATGAATTTCAAGTGGGCTGATGATCCTGAAAGGGATTAAGCAGCAGATTGCACCGCAGATGCCACTGTTAAGGGGTTCTTTTGCAAGATTTGCTTTTGGCCAAGCAAGGCACGGGAAAGGCAGTGGAAAATGATTTTCATAGAGAATGTTAGTAGTGATTATCTCCAGGGGGAGAAATCCATTTAATTCAAAATTCACTAAACCCATTTCTGGTTCTTGCTCTGTGAACAGGCAATACAAGGTGAGAGTACACCAGCAAATTTAGCCCTTAAGATTTTAATGAAGCAGATGGAGTTTCTCCTCTGTGGCACCATTTCACATGCCCATGGCATCATATTTCCTCCCAGTTGTCAAGCCCTCAGCAGGAGCCACTTGACTCCACTAACTCCAACAGCTACATTTCCTGACCTGGAAGCCAACAGCTAGTGCTGAATTCCCCAGCCGGTGGTCTCCCACTGCACCAGCATTCATCCTCCTGGTGCACTTTGCTTTATACTCTCATTGCAGACTGAAATTCCTTCCTTACACTTAAGACCCCGGTAATTCCAAACAACATGAAGTTCCCTCCGCAAGCTGTGATGCTTTATCCTGCTACGTTGTTTTCCCTGGTGAGGATATCTGGCTCACTTTTACTAGTCCTTTAAGACAGCTCAGGTGTCTTTAGGGCACTCTGAAGTGCCAATCATTTCCTTTTCCCTAATCAATTAAAAAATGTAAACGCAGGATTCAGAGAGGGAGCAACACACCAGGTTCATGGTTAACAGAGAACTCTCTTCTTAGACACCTTAGTTCTTGTCAGGTGGGGAGCAATTGGAGCTTCTCCAGGTAAGTGATCTGCTCTTGAGGCCTGATTCTCTCCTGTTCATTCCAGGGTTCAGACTGATTTAGACTATAGATTCAAGCAGAGTTACTTGATACAGTTTTTACCAAAACAAACAAGCAAAATCACTTCTCTTGATTATATCCTTGATGGCATCTACGTCTATTTCTCAATATGTTAAAATATGAAGGTAAATGTGTATGAATATTGCCTTGGAGACCACATCAGAAAAAAACCTGAACTTTATGATGGTTCCAAGCACCTCTTTCCCAAAGTTCCATCAGGGATTCCTCTAACTTAGCACTTGCAGTCACGTTGGCTCATCTGTTGACCACTAGGCTGAGAGGCCCTGGAGAGCTGGGACTCTGCCTCATACATCTTTGCTTTCTCCAGGGACTCACACGATGCCATTACACAAGGCAGGTAATCAATAAGCATTTGCTTAACGGGACAGAACAGCACTGTTGCATCTTGTGGCCTTGCCTCTGGGGTTACTGTGCTCCTTCTACCTGCATGAAGCATCTATTGCTAAGGTTTTTGCTCCCAAATCCAAATTACTGCCTCTCTTGGTCATGCCTAAACTTCTATAAGAAACTGAGTTACGCTTAGGAAATGCCCGAGCAGCGACTCACTTAAGGAACATCTGCCCACTTCTTCCACTTCATCCTTCAGCAATAAAAACTTATCTGTTCTGTTTCCCACACCTACTGGCCAATGTTCCCTGAGCCGATTGACACCTATCTGAATAGGATTAAAATGTTCATAATGAATTAGTGACTGCAAGTGCTGTATGTCCATGGACTTTGGGGCCAGACAGACCTGGGTGAGTACTGCATTGAATGGTGATAAATTTTATGAGGAAAGTATCTTTACCCTTTGATTTAAAAATGAAGAATCTGAAATTGAAAGTAATTAGCCCAAGATTTCAAGTCTTATAAGAGAGATTTTTGTAATCACAGCCACAATCAAGATAGGAAACTCTTCCATCACCACGAAGATCTCTCTTGTGCAACATCTTTATAATCACACTGACTCTCACTCTCTGCCATCTCTAATCCTTGGCAACCGCTAATCTGTTTTCCATCTTTGTAATTTTGTTCTTTCAAGAATGTTACATAAATGAAATCATACCGTATGTGACTTTTTGAGATTTTTTTCCCACTCCCCACAATGCTCTTAAGATCTATCTGAGTTGTTATGTGTATTAATAGCTCATTCCTTTTCATCTATGGTGTAGATGTACCACCGTTTGTTTAAACTTTTAGCTATTGAGGGAAATTTTAGTTGTCTCCAGGTGGAGGTTTATTTATTTATTGTTTTGACTTTGGTTATGTAATTGCTCTAGTACCATTTGTGGAAAAGACTATCTTTCCTCCATTGAATTGCTTTTGCAGCTGTGTCAAAAATCAATTGGCCATACTTGTGTGTGGATATTTCTGGATTATCTATTCTGTTCCATTGGCTATTAAAAATAAAGCTGCTATGAATATTTGTGTATAAGTTTTTACACAGACATAAATTTTTATTTATCTGAGATTAATTTCCAGAAATGCATTTTGCTGGTTTGGAGTTCATGTTTAGGTTTTTAAGAAACTGCCAACTTGTTTTCCAGAGTGGCTGTCTCCTAGCAATGAAGGAAAGATTCAATTTCTCTGTCCTGTCGCTAGTTATTGGTATTGTCAGTATTTTTTATTTTAGCTGTTCTAATAGGTTTGTAGTAATATCTCATCATGGCCTTTATTTGCATTTCTCTGATGGCTGGTGATGTTGAACATCTTTTCATGTGCTTATTTGCTGTCTATATATCCTCTTCAGTGGCATGTTTCATTATGACCTTTGTTCATTTCCTAATTAGATTTTTTAAATATTGAGTTTTGTGAGTTTTAAAATATATTTTAGATTGTAGTTTCTTGTCAGAAATGTGGTTTGCAAACACGTTCTTGTAGTCCGTAGCTTTTCTTTTCATCTTCTTAACAAGGTCTTTCAAAGGGGAAATATTTTTGATTTTGATGAAGTCCAATTTATCAGTTTTTCCTTTCATGATCATGCTTTTAGTGTAATATCTAAGAACACCTCACCAAACCCTGCATCTCAAAGATTTGCTTCTATGTCATCCTCTAAAATTTTTTAATTTTATGTTTTGCATTTAAATCTATAATACATTTAAGTTAATTTTTAAAGAT
This sequence comes from Propithecus coquereli, assembly GCF_000956105.1. NCBI lineage: Eukaryota > Metazoa > Chordata > Mammalia > Primates > Indriidae > Propithecus > Propithecus coquereli. Next base: position 3,623,315 of record NW_012148396.1, on the reverse strand, counting down.
GTGAAGTTTAGGTTTATTTTTTTGACTTCTGTTGTCCAACTGCTCCAAGACCATTGGTTGAAAAGACTATCCTTCCTCCACTGAATTGCTTTTGCAGCTTTGTAAAATATCAATTGGTCATACTTGTGTGGGGCTATTTCTGAGTTCTCTGTTCCATTGATCTGTGTGTCTGTTCCTTGTCTGTACCAGGAAAGTCTTGATTACTTGAGATATATAAGTGTTGAAATTAGATAGTGACTTCTCCCACTTTATTCTTCT
>NW_012148396.1:3619278-3620932 GCF_000956105.1 Propithecus coquereli | reverse complement strand
GGGAGGAGGGAGGAGGGGACGGGTGTTTGCATACATAAAGAGTGTAATGCACACCACCCGAAGGATGGACATATTTGAAACTCCGACTTAGGGGGGGAGGAGGGAGCATGGGCAACATACGTAACCTAAACATCTGTACCCCCATAATATGCTGAAATAAAGAAAAAAAAAAACAAAAAAAAAAACTATCCTGGCAATTTGTATCAGTTTTCCTTGACTGCTATAACAAATTGCTGCAAATACAGTAGCTTAAACAACGCGACTTTATTATCTCATAGTTCTGGAGGTCAGAAATTAAAAAGGAATCTCAGTGGGCTAAAATCAAGGTGTCAGCAGCACTATGTCCCTACTAACGGCTTTCTAGGGCCATTTTCCTGTCTTTTCCAGCCTCTGGAGGCTGCCTACCTTCCCTGGCTCATGGCTCCCTTTCTACATTTTCAAAGCCAACAATATTGGGTTGAATCCTTCTCAGAATGCAATCTTTCTGCCCCCCTCTTTTCAGGATGCTTCTGATTACATTGAACCCACCTGAACAATCCGGATAATCTTACCACTTTAAGGTAACCTGGTTAGCAACATTGATCCCAACTACTTTAATTCCCTTTGCCATGTAAACTAACATATTCAGAAGTTCTTGGGATTAGGATATGGAACATTTTTTTGAAGGTAGGGAGCATTATTCTGCTTACCCCACTATTCTAATTATTTTACCTTTCCACATAAATTTTAAAATAATCTTGTCCATATCTAAAAAAAAAAAAACTTGCTGGGATTTTGATAGGAATTGCATTAAACATATATACCAACTTGTAAGGAATTGGCACATTTACTATATGGAGTCTTGTATGTTGATCTTGTTGATCTTGTATCCTGTGATCTGCCTAAACTTATTTATTAGTTCTAGGAGATTAGAGATTCCTTAGCATACTTATTTCATATAGATGATTAAGCCATTGGAAAATAGGAACTTTTTTTTCTTATCTGTATACCTTTCATTTTCTCTTATCACCTTATTGCATTAACTACAATTTTCATCACTAGGTTGAATAGTGTGGTGAGAGTGAATGTCCTTGCCCTATTCCTGGTCTTAGAGCAAAAACATTCAATCTGAAACCAGTAAGTATGATGTTATCTGTAAAGTTATTGTGGATACTCTTTATCAAGTTGAGGAACTTTCTATCTATTCTTATATTTGAGAGTTTCGGTTTATATCATGAATGGGTGTTGAATTATGTGAAAGCTTTTTCTGCATCAGTTGATATGAATGTTTGATTTTTCTTCTATAGTCTGTTGACATTGATTTATTTTTAGATATTGAACTATCCTTGCATCCTTGGAACAAACTCCACTTAGTCATGGTATGTATTTTTTAAAGATATATTGCTAGATTAAATTCCTAACATTTTGTTAAGGATTTTGTATCTATATTAATAAGGGATATTGGTTTGCAGTTTTTCTGTTCTTATGATATCTTTGGTTTGGGTATGAATGTAATAATGTAATATTGGCTTTACAGAGTGAGTTTTGACACTTTCCCTCCTTTTCTATTTTTCTTTTGGAAGAAGTTGTGTAGAAACTCATGTTGATTCTTCCTGTAACATCTAATAGAATTCTCTGGTTAAACCATCTCGGTTTGCAGATTTATTTTCTGTAG
>NW_012148396.1:3616042-3616514 GCF_000956105.1 Propithecus coquereli | reverse complement strand
AGGGATTAGGGGGATGGGGGGGATAAACCCACAACTAAAGGACACGGGGAGCATTGCAGGGGGAAGGGCATGCCTTTAATCCTCACTTGGGTGAGGTAAAGACATAAAGTGTAACCATGATGTTTGTACCCTCATAATACCCTGAAATAAAAAAAAAAAAGGTCAAAGTGGGCAATTATCTTCCCTTCCTCTCCCTGCTATCTTAATATAATTGCAGGAAGGAGGATCAAGAATGCAACTGGACCTGGCTGAAATAATTTATATATAATACCTGTCTCTCTGGTTAATTTAATTTGCTCAGGTTAATTTAATTTGCTAAGAGAATCATTTACAAGTCTACCTGTTTCCTCCATTCACTTATCCTCCCTACGACCATGTGTTCCCCCTAAACAGAATTACCTATACTCCTCATCTTTCCTCCTCTCCTCTAAAAGGCATGTATAAAAATATCTGGATCCCACTGGGATGTTTA
>NW_012148396.1:3612016-3613761 GCF_000956105.1 Propithecus coquereli | reverse complement strand
GGTGGGGTACAAAGAAGTTTTGGGGGTGATAAATATGTTTTATATCTTGAGAGGGGTGCGCTGGTATTAGTCAAAACTTATCAAACAGAATGCTTAACATCTAAGTATTTCATTGACTGTAAATTACACTCCCATTAAAAAATTAAAGAGATAAAAAAATTAAGGTCACATTTCTCTCATGCCTGATTTTGTGACATTCTGAGGGTTAAATGATTTACTAAGGTTGAGCAGATGGAGCCCTTTTGTCTGACCCTAGAGCCCATCTTGTGATTGAGAGACAGGACCTAGCAGTTGAATCCAGCCCTGTCACTCACAGCTAAGTGATCTCGGGTGAGCTCTGAAAGGGATCAAAGCCTTAGTTTCCCTATCAGCCACACATGGGTAGTAGCATCTCCTACTTCAGAGGGTGGCTGTGTTTCACTGCAGGTAAAGTTCTGAGAATATTGCAGACACATGGCCAGAGCTGTTAGCTGTTAGGGCCAATTCCTTGAAAACAAGCTGGAAAACCTCAAACTGCAGGGTAGTGGTGGGGCCCCACATCAAAGCACTCAGTCAGTCACAGGTCCCAGGCAAGCCGAGGTTAACACAGATGAACTTCTGGCCGCTCAGCTCAATGGGATTCCAACTACAAATGCTTTGAAGACTGTTTACTAGCAGTGGAATTTGAAGGGAGAATTTTATCCCAAAAAATCTGCAGTGATATCGTGAAACTTCTTGGAAGACACGTGGTGTAGGTAGAAGCATATAACCTTTAAAAGCCTGAACAAATTCCCCAGAAGTGATGAAAGTTTCTCAGGGAAGATGGTAAAGAAATGTTACAATGGCTTCAGGGTTTTTTTAAATAAGTTAGCACAATAATTCTGATAGGCTTTCCATGGGCCTTTTCTTTCTGCTTTCTCAAGACAGAGAAACTATGAAAATGGCAGATATGAATCCCCTTTGGGGAATAAACGCAGATAGTATTTAAATAATGCTAAATTCATATTCCTTCAACACATTTATTAAGGGCCTATTATTTCTAGACATAACTCTGGGAGCTGAGGAGGATGCGTATAGAATAGAGATTTCTGAGGAATTTCAAGTACGAAAGGGCAGACAAACATGTACACAAATTGGTGCGATACCAGGGAATACGATGTGGGCTGCAGTGGAGATGTGAGCAAAGTGCTGTGGGAGGCTTGGGAGCAGGAAATCCTGAATGGCAAGTCGAGGGAAGGTTCATGGGGCTGGCATTTGAGTGCAGGTTGGCAGGATTGCACTGGAGGCAAAGGCTGAAGGTGATGGTGTTACAGACACAGGGCCCAGCAGTGACTGAATCCTGCCCTGTCAATCATCCCAGTAGTTTCCTTTGCATATCCAAGAGAAGTACATACAAGGAAGAAGAATAGGACTGAAAACTCTTTTGTAAAGAGCTACGCAGTGTGCAATGCCTTAACACAGAGCTCGTACCCAAAGGCTGAGTTGGAGCATGCAGCTATGGCTCAAGGCAATGCTGGGGCTTCTCTTTCTGCCTTCCTCTCTATCCTTTTTTTTTTTAATTTCAGCATATTATAGGGGTACAGATGTTTAGGTTACGTATGTTGCCCTTGTCCCCGCCCCCCGGAGTCCGAGTTTCAAATGTGTCCATCCTTCGGGTCGTGCGTATTGCACTCTTTCTGTATGCATATACCTATCCCCTCCTCCCTCCTACTCCCTCCCTCCTCCCCCCTGCCCAACATCCAATAGATGTTATTCTTATATGTGCA
>NW_012148396.1:3609768-3611966 GCF_000956105.1 Propithecus coquereli | reverse complement strand
CCTAATATCATTATCATCTTAGTATTGGTAACTATTAATGATATTTTTTCACATAGTTTGAGATCTTCCTCATTCTTGGTACGATAAATCATTTTCAGTTGAAACCAGGACATTTTGGGAATTGCGATATGACTCTTATAAGGATGTTATTTATTTCTTCTACATTAGCAAGCTCCCTCTGAAACTAGTCTGATAGGTGAAGCATGGAATCACCTCATTAGTGCTGAGTGGGGTTGAATTACAGCATCTCCATTCAGCCTGCATTGGCATTTGCAGGTGAGGGAAGTGCTCCTTGCTACTGCTGAATGGGAGCTCTGGCTCCCACCAGGGAGCTTTCTTAGTGTTGCCTACATGGCCTCCCTGAATTGTCAGTGGAGTGCCTGCCTCTGCACCCATAAACAAGTGCTGAAAGTTCTGACTCTTCTTGGGGTCTTCTCTGACACCACCAGGGATGGGGAGAAGCCTCTTGTTACTACCTCGTTGGGGTGGAAGTCCAGCCACCCCATGTGATCTCCAGTGAGACCTCAGAGGAGAGAGAGTGGAGTGAGGCCTCCTTACTGCTGAGTAGTGATGAAATCTTGGCTCCTGACTCCCCTGTCTCTAAATGTACCCCAACAAGGGAGTTGGGTGTCTCATGATAGCCTGGCAAGGGTCGAGTCTATGTTCTCCACTTGACCTTTGCTGGTGGGGTTACCAGCAAAGTGGTGTTTGGCTGGAGTGGAGAAATTATCTTCTGAAATTTGTCTATCTTGCTGGGCTGCCCCTTTTGGATCCTTTGGCTAGAAAGAGCAGGCTTTTCTCATGGCTTTTTGCCTGTGTCAGTAGGCATTTCTGGGTTTCTAACTTCTCCAGTATCCAGTCTTGGATATAAGAGGCAAAAATAACCAACCAAACAACTAAACAAACAAAAACCAACCAACCAGCCACTCAAACAAACAAACAATAAAACAGGGACCTCATCATGGCATCATTCTCTCCCGAAGCTCCTAGCTCATCCGTCTTCCTCTCTCCCCACTTCAGAGTCATCTTTGGTGTGTTCTGTATGCCATGTCCAAGGATTTTAGTTGTACTTAGGGAGGAATAGGATAAAGTACATATACTCCATCTTCCCATAAGCAGAAGTCCTGCCCCTTTTAATTATTAAAAGTGGGCTCCAGATTAAAACTAATCTGAAATACATTTTCAGCCTTTGTGATGAGTGACATGAAATGGGGAAGGATATGTGATCATGTGATCTGCACTTTCATTTCTGCCTTACTTTGGAGTCAGATGGAGTGTGTGTATGAGAGAGAAAGAGAGGGAAAGAGTGAGAAAGAAAGAGAGAAAGAGGAGGAGGAGGAGATCATAATCTGTCCTGTCCTAAGATGAGACATGTATCTCCCTCCTCCTTTTCTGGGTATGGCTTCTCTGGGGCTAGAGGGGGCATTGATTCTGTATTTTGCACCTGACCATATGTTAGCAGTGGAGAGATATTCCTGGTCACTCTCTGTTGTGCTGTGGTTTGACCCACTCTTAGCAATTTTTGAAATGGCAGCCTCTGAGGAGGACAGTGTGTGGTTTCCTTCAGGGGGCTCTCAGCTTTCCCTGGTCATCTCAGAGGGGACAGAGTCTACTCTTACCAAAAACATTGCTCTCCCCACAATAGGATTGACAGATTTAGCAAATAAAAATACATGACAACCAGGTAAAAGGGAATTTCAGAAAACAACTAATAATTTTTTGGTATAAGTATGTACTATACAATATTTGGAATATAGTTTGAGTAAAAACAATTATTCATGTTTATCTGAAATTCAAATTTAACTGAGTGTGTTGCCTTTTGTCTGACAACCCCCTCTGCAAGGCCCATTATTGCTGCTCTTTCTGTCTTCCTTTCTTTGTCCCTTCCTTTTATAACAGTGTGATGAGGAGCCTGGGATGCCTGACGGCTGTTACAGGTCAGATTCTTATACCTCTTGGCAAACCCTGGGAGAGAAGTCCAGGCCTAATTGCTTACAGCCCTCTTTAGAATGTGGGGTAACTAGGCCTTCCTTGTTCTCAGCTCTAAGCCTTAATTCTTAAGAAATAGAAAACTCTTATTTAGCTTGCCATTATAGAGAAAAGGGTGAGACACCTATAATCAAATGCTAAACTAAGTGCAATCATGTTGCAAAACATATAATTCAGGTAGTGAATGCTGTGGACATTGAGAAGGAGGA
>NW_012148396.1:3607155-3609718 GCF_000956105.1 Propithecus coquereli | reverse complement strand
AATTTAACATTTGTTTAAAATGTGTTCACAATTACTCATTAAAACATTTTTATAATGATTATTTTAATATTCTTGTCTGGTAATCCTAATATCATTATCATCTTAGTATTGGTAACTATTAATGATATTTTTTCACACAGTTTGAGATCTTCCTCATTCTTGGTATGATAAATCATTGGTATGGTATGATAAATCATTTTCAGTTGAAACCAGGACATTTTGGGAATTGCGATATGACTCTTATAAGGATGTTATTTATTTCTTCTACTTTAGCAAGCTCCCTCTGAAACTAGTCTGACAGGTGAAGCATGGAACCACCTCGTTAGTGCTGAGTGGGGTTGAATTACAGCATCTTCATTCAGCCTGTATTGGCATTTGAAGGTGAGGGAAGTGCTCTTTGCTACTGCTGAATGGGAGCTTTCTTAGTGTTGCCTATATGGCCTCCCTGAACTGTCAGTGGAGTGCCTGCCTCTGCACCCATAAGCAAGTGCTGAAAGTTCTAACTCTTCTTGGGGTCTTCTCTGACACCTCCAGGGATGGGGAGGAGCCTCTTGTTACCACCTCATCGGGGTGGAAGTCCAGCCACCCCATGTGATCTCCAGTGAGACCTCAGAGGAGAGAGAGGGAGTGGAATGAGGCCTCCTTACTGCTGAGTAGTGATGAGATCTTGGCTCCTGACTCCCCTGTCTCAGAATGTACCCCAACAAGGGAGTTGGGTGTCTCATGATAGCCTGGCAAGGGTGGAGTCTATGTTCTCCACTTGACCTTTGCTGGTGGGGTTACCAGCAAAGTGGTGTTTGGCTGGAGTGGAGAAATTATCTTCTGAAATTTGTCTATCTTGCTGGGCTGCCCCTTTTGGATCCTATGGCTAGAAAAAGCAGGCTTTTCTCATGGCTTTTTGCCTGTGTCAGTAGGCATTTCTGGGTTGCTAACTTCTCCAGTATCCAGTCTTGGATATAAGAGGCAAAAATAACCAACCCAACAACTAAACAAACAAAAACCAACCAACCAGCCACTCAAACAAACAAACAATAAAACAGGGACCTCATCATGGCATCATTCTCTCCTGAAGCTCCTAGCTCATCCGTCTTCCTCTCTCCCCACTTCAGAGTCATCTTTGGTTTGTTCTGTATGCCATGTCCAAGGATTTTAGTTGTACTTAGGGAGAAATAGGATAAAGTACATATACTCCATCTTCCCATAAGCAGAAGTCCTGCCCCTTTTAATTATTAAAAGTGGGCTCCAGATTAAAACTAATCTGAAATACATTTTCAGCCTTTGTGATGAGTGACCTGAAATGGGGAGGGATATGTGATCATGTGATCTGCACTTTCATTTCTGCCTTACTTTGGAGTCAGATGGAGTGTGTGTATGAGAGAGAAAGAGAGGGAAAGAGAGAGAAAGAAAGAGAGAAAGAGGAGGAGGAGGAGATCATAATCTGTCCTGTCCTAAGATGAGACATGTATCTCCCTCCTCCTTTTCTGGGTATGGCTTCTCTGGAGCTAGAGGGGGCATTGATTCTGTATTTTGCACCTGACCATATGTTAGCAGTGGAGAGATATTCCTGGTCACTCTCTGTTGTGCTGTGGTTTGACCCACTCTTAGCAATTTTTGAAATGGCAGCCTCTGAGGAGGACAGTGTGTGGTTTCCTTCAGGGGGCTCTCAGCTTTCCCTGGTCATCTCAGAGGGGACAGAGTCTACTCTTACCAAAAACATTGCTCTCCCCACAATAGGATTGACAGATTTAGCAAATAAAAATACATGACAACCAGGTAAAAGGGAATTTCAGAAAACAACTAATAATTTTTTGGTATAAGTATGTACTATACAATATTTGGAATATAGTTTGAGTAAAAACAATTATTCATGTTTATCTGAAATTCAAATTTAACTGAGTGTGTTGCCTTTTGTCTGACAACCCCCTCTGCAAGGCCCATTATTGCTGCTCTTTCTGTCTTCCTTTCTTTGTCCCTTCCTTTTATAACAGTGTGATGAGGAGCCTGGGATGCCTGACGGCTGTTACAGGTCAGATTCTTATACCTCTTGGCAAACCCTGGGAGAGAAGTCCAGGCCTAATTGCTTACAGCCCTCTTTAGAATGTGGGGTAACTAGGCCTTCCTTGTTCTCAGCTCTAAGCCTTAATTCTTAAGAAATAGAAAACTCTTATTTAGCTTGCCATTATAGAGAAAAGGGTGAGACACCTATAATCAAATGCTAAACTAAGTGCAATCATGTTGCAAAACATATAATTCAGGTAGTGAATGCTGTGGACATTGAGAAGGAGGAACATCAGGAAGTGTTGGATTTGTTTCCCAGTGCCTCTGAGTCTCTGTTTCCTCATTAGAGGATGAGCTGATTGAATGAGGAGACATCTGGGTGAAACATGATATTAAATGGGTTATTTCCTGCTGCTTCAGAGTTTTGGCTAAGGAATCATAGCTGGGGATGATAATAAAAATAATAACTAACATTTATAATTATGGACGAGAGACTGCTGTTAGAGCTTTGTGTATAGCCAGGACTCAAGCATTACAAAAGCAATTCATGTAACCTAAAAAATTT
>NW_012148396.1:3591508-3594435 GCF_000956105.1 Propithecus coquereli | reverse complement strand
GTTAGCAGGGTCAAAGGTCTGCTCTTTGTTTCTGTGTAAAGCTGCCAGCAGGGGCTGAAATGGCTGCACTCAGCTGAAAGTCTGGGCTTGGGGGGTGGAATTGTCCAAGACCTGCACTCTGGAGCAGGTCTCGCTTCCATCCACTCTCCCCGTCTCTGTGTCCTCTCCCAGGCCTCTGCCAGCAAGTGGGAACTCAGGCCAATGGATCTCCCTTGGCTGTGACGTGGGCCGGGAGGTTCCCTACCCAGGATCGTAGCCTGAGCTGAATGCACAGCCCTCTTTTGGGAGGAGGGTTGCCTCTCTGGCACGCTGATGCCCCTGAAGGCACACTCTCCTCAGTAGGCTCTTTCATAGCTCTCTCTTCTGTGCCCTGGGGCAGTGCAATCCTAACCTGGGTGTATGGGGTCTGGTCTGCAGGCCTTTCCCCTGGACCCTGGAGATCAATCCCTGACCCTGCCAGGGGCAGAGGTGCTGGTCTTGAATCACCTACAGGGTGCCCAAGCTGGATCAATTTCACTCCACCTCAGGATTTGCCCCACTCTCCTGGAGTTCCCAGGCAAGCAGCACCTGGGAGGGCTGGCAGGTAGGGAACTCGCAGTCTGAGTACCCCTCAGTCTGCTGTAGGGCCCCAAAAGGAAAGGTCCCATTTCTTGGAGGTGCCTCTGTATGATGGCTAAATTGTCTCTCTGGGCACCCACGGGTAGGGAGGGGGAAGGAGAGAATGGAGTACTATGGCGTCTGCTGATAGGCTTGGGTCTGCGCCCAGGGAGGTGCCCCAAGGGAGCTCGGAGCCCTGCGCTGAGTCCGCAAGAGGCCACTGCTCACTGGCGACAGCCGTCTCTGAGCTGGTGTCGGCAGGTCTCTCCAACCGCTCAGGAGCCCACCAGCAGTCTGAGATGCAAGGGAGGGGGAAGTTAACCACTCCACCTACCCTTGTCGCTGGTCTCCAAGCCTCTCGGGACCTTTCTCCTTCCAATTCTCCTCCGCAATGTCTTCCCATGGGGTCTCCTGTAGTTTCAGGCACTCTTCCTTCCGACCCTCACCCGATCTATGTTTCTCTGCTAGCTTATTTTTTTCTCTTTCTTCTAAAATTCGTCTTTTTTGCAGAGACAGTCTGGTGGCTTTTCTCGTCCACCATCTTGGCTCCTCCCCCCCCCATCCTTACTGCCTCTGCCGCCATGTCTGACTTTGGCACCTGTATACTTAGGTTATTTGTGGGGAAAGAGAGACTGATCATATTCAAGTGGACTCTTGGGTCCCATTACCCATCTAACCATATGGAACCTAGAAGAGGGAGGAAAGAATAAAGCCAGCCTGCCCTGAGATACCAGGGCTTGCTTGCTGCATTCAAGTAACAATTGTAAGAGAGAGAAAGCATGAGTAGGCCTGACTTCAATGACTACACCTCCAAGTGAACACAGCCTAGTAAATATCTCAAATGTTGACCAATTAGATTGACAAGTTCTGCAATGGCTGGAAAAGGTTGAGTTGAGACTAACCCTTTCTACCCATAAAAAGCAGGAAGGAAGTGTTTCCCTCCCTCTATTGAACAATAGGAGAGAAGGCATGCCAACCCAGGGAAGGAGCCTGTGTTTCATCCTGACTGTGTGCAATAGTAGATGATGTTTGGAGACAAGTGAGTGTTCTGTGTTCAGGATAGGAAATGCACTGGGCTGGTGATGGGAGATGAGCCTGGAAATACAGGTTTAGCTGGAGAGCAAGCTCTCTCCTGTTCATTAAAGGTCTCTACAGTTCTAAGCCTCTTTCAAAAACATTGTCTTTTTTCACTCATATTTCACGCATGCTATGAATCCTCTTCCATGAGTAAGAACATGAGGCTCAGAAAGGTTAAGAGAGTTGTCCTCAGTCACAGAGCTTGTACATGGCTGGAACTAGCATCAGGTCATCTTTCTCATACTCCAAACTCTTTCACTCATGGATGTTGCCTCAAAACTGAGACACTACGGTCCATGCATTCTCAGGAACTAAAATATAAAATCTAAAAATGTACACACACACACACACACACACACACACACTTTTTTGATTAGGGATAATGGAGCTTGAATACTAATCATCTAAAGTCCTGGATTTCATGGATTATGCCTATTGTACCAACATTTCATCCAAGTTATCATTTGTCTTGGATTTTTGATTTTAAGAATTATTATTAGTAATAGTTCTAATAAAATAATCTGGGTGGGTTCGGTAGAGTTTCATTTTGTACTTCCAGTTTCTGCCACTGTCTCATGTGTGTAGTGAACACGTTCTCTTTTAACACATGTTCAAATCTGAAAGACAACCAGCTATAATCTTTCCTTCCTGTCTTGACTCTTTGCAGGTACAACTTAATTAACACAATCTATTGCGATCGAGCTCCAGAGATTCCTTCTGCTCGTGGGTGATAGCGAGAACAAATCTTTCAACCTGTTGTATCTTCCAGCTACTTACTGTACTAGCCAGTTGTACAGTGGGCCACAACCTGTGAAATGTACAAAGCTGTCATATTGTCAGCAGGGAGATAGGGAAGCGTGGAGAACCAGTGGGTAGGAATACAAGAAATAGTTGTGTAGAGGCTGCACAGCCCTTCCATAGAGAAAACGGAGAATGATCCGGATGCCTTTGCTCCACTGGTTCTGCCATTTATTATATGGTGTGCAAGTACAATTATTTTATTGTATGATGTTTGGTAAAACTTTGTTACTTATTTTATAATACACTTTTAATCTCAGAAGTTATTCCCAAAACTTAAAAGTTACATTCAAGGAAATTTAATTCTACTTTTTTTTCCCCCAAAGAGGCTTGATAATAAACATATTTGGGAACCTTTACCATCTAACACAGGGCTGTTAATGAAATCATTGACAATACAAAATTCAGAAAATACATATCTGCTGGAGAAACTTCAGTATCTACTTCAAAAGTTA
>NW_012148396.1:3589412-3590133 GCF_000956105.1 Propithecus coquereli | reverse complement strand
ACACACAAAATCACACTCACACATACATATACATTCTCCTTCATTGGTGCTTAAAATTGATCCACCTTGAAAACCTGTAAGTTTGAATAATTACTTTGTAAATAAACCTAAGTGTCTTAGAGTACTTTAAAAGTTTTATTATATACAGGTCCTCTAAATTGTGGTATCATTTTGTTCAAAAATGGCTTTGAAATATTTATTCAAAATATTAAAAAGCTTTAGCATTTGAAACTTAAAAGCAAATTGCAATTACTGAAAACAAAGCTTGCAAACAGGAAGATGTAAAATGTATCCTTACAAAGGCAAGGAAAGAACTGAAAAATTAAATGATGAGAGCTCAAAGGGTATACCATATTTCACTTTGAAATGCTAGAATTGTTCAATTTGGGGAAAAAATATTTTGATTTAACTTCTAGTTTTAATTGGATAAATTGATATCTTGTACTAAAATGGAATTAGATTGAAAAAGCCTATAATTTTACAGCTTCTAAAATTAGCATAATCAAAATATAAACAACTTATTTGACATATTTTGTCTTATAAAGATATACATTTTATAAACCTACTTTGCATGGAGACAAAATGGCTGCACTGGTAAAATATTTATGCCAGTGTTTTTACATGTTTCATTATAAAAACAAAATGAAGCATGTTCTTCATTTAGCAGAATTTATTCTGAGCTTGCAAGAATATCTTTTTACCTATAGCAACTGAGTTTTCT
>NW_012148396.1:3584945-3587182 GCF_000956105.1 Propithecus coquereli | reverse complement strand
CTGTAAGGACCTTGACAAGATAAACCATCTGGTTTTCCAACAGTGATTTGCCAGAGTGAGGAGGGAGTGGACGATAAGCCTAGAGGACTTGAGAGATATGTCAGCCAACTGAAATGTGTGGATACTCTTCATATCCTGATATAAACAAGTAATTCCTTATTTAATATATATGTGTGTGTGTGTGTGTGTGTGTGTGTGTGTGTGCATGCATGTGTTTATGTTATACATACATATAATTGGAAATTACATTTGATAGTAGTAAGAGATGCCACTGGTTTTTAGATATGATAATATGGTTTTAAAAATTTAGTTCTTAGTGGAATAAATGCTAAAATGCTTATGAATAAATGGGAAAAATACATTTAGTCATATATTTATGCTGTCATTTTTAAAAATAACAAGAACACATTAAATCTGAATAGTCTTGGGAAAATCAAGATTCTGAGCTTTTCAGGTAAGTTAGTGCTTGGATTTCAAGACAAATTCTGGTGCTTGATTGTTTTTGATATTGGGTCAGCCCCGTATATGAAAGTTCTGAGTGATAATTCATTAAAAGTCACTTGAGTCTGAATTCTTGAGCCTCAATTTCTGTCTCTGCGAAAGAAGGGGCTTTGTATGGTTAACTGTAAATGGCTTCCCTATGTGGACTTCCTCTGATTCTAGGCTAAAGACTTGTGACCCGATGCATGTTAGTTATAGAACACAATTTGTCCACAGTGTGTTCTACTTTCTCAAACTAGACATAGCAAAACATGTTTGTCAATGCTCTTGATTCTCAGGAAGCACATGTAGAGTTAGCCCCTTTTCATGGATGCAGAAACCAAGCATGCTGTTCAGACTCACCCCAAACTACACAACTGGACACGGCTCTCCTTACCCTCTGTCTGGCCACTAGTCCTGACACTGAAGTAGCCACAACGAGCCGTCACAAACACTGCTTAATCTCTGTCCTCACCTTGGATCTTGAACTGTACGTCTAATAGAGGAGGCATCTCACTAAAAACCTTTCATGGTCTATTCCAACCTTACTTTTGCCCTGAAAGGATCACTGTGAAGAAGGAAACAGTCTAACAAGGAGGGAAATAGGAAGAAAGGAGGGAGGGAAGGAGGGGAGGGAAAAAACATGTCCTAGGTATTGAGGAAGACACATTTACAAATATCGCACTTTTTCAAATATTGGCAAGGACCTGTGACTTGGGTATTACTGTCTCCATTTTGTAAATGAGGGAATTGAAGCTCAGAGGTAAGTAAATTGCCAAGATTCCATACAGGTCACAGACAGCAGAGTCAGGGTTTGAACCCAGACTGCCTTCCTTCAAATTCAGGTCTCTTCATCTATCACTAGTTTTCTCTGGAACTCCCAACTTAGCCTGTTCCCAGATCCCTGCAGCTGGCACACCCGCAGATCATCTGAGTGTGATCTTCACACCCTCTGGAATTGGCATTCTGCTTCTAGAGTCCCTTCCACAGTTCCTTGGAAACAGCAAGTTCTGTTTTTAGAAAAAAGATCTGTCAAAGGCATCATGTTGCTGGGCTGACAGCAGAGAGAACTTCTGTTGGCTTCCATCTGGGAACCAAGCAGTTACAGATGGGAAGACTGACTGCAACCTTGAAGATTAAAATAAGACAGCTTCTGCTTGCAAGGTTAATGATGAAAAAGAGAGAAAAAGCCAGGGATGCCAGGCAGCACCATACATCACAGCTGCTTAAGATATGGGCTGAGCTTGGTTAATGGGCTCTGCACCTGCTCCCACCTCACTTCCCCCTACTCTTTCCCCTCCATGTCCACAGACACAGTGACTTCCATTTACAAGGTGGCTAATCACACCGTGAAAGCTGCAGATTTGAAGAAAACGCTGCTGAACTGCATTATAACAAGTCATCCCTGTCACAAAAAGAGAGATCTGGAAGGAATATAAAAACTAGTTTGGCATAGTATGAAATTATGAAGTTTGTTAAAAGTTTTTAATATTTTACAGATGCAAAAACTGAGATCCAGGGAACTCAGATGACTTGCATAGTGTTACATGACAAGCAGGCAACTAATTTCAGTACAACGAACCCTGAATTTTAAATCAGAAAACTGACTTTCCATTCTTTTTTGGATAAAGTCATCAGTGTTATTATTGACCAGCAAGGTATTCTCTCTCAACTCGGGGTTCAAATTTGTGAATAGGATATAATGCAGCCAACCTTCCTTAACTGGCAGAGTTATTTAAATTATAAATAAGTAAGAT
>NW_012148396.1:3582336-3583340 GCF_000956105.1 Propithecus coquereli | reverse complement strand
TGAAGAAACTATTTTACCAGAGCCTCATCTTCTGGTTTTATCAGAGCCTAACTGACTTGGAAGAAGGGAAATATCCAACTCTCCTAAGGGGGAAAAAAACAAAACAATACTGAGAAGGACTCATGGAGGGCCACAGGGTCACTAAAAGACTGAGACCTAATCACAGGACCACAGAGTGACCCCCTCCCCACATCCACACCACATCCATAGGGCTCCTGTGTGATAGGGGCATGAGCACATCCATATGAGGATAAGTTGGGATTATGAAATGCATATAAATCAATGTCTTTCCTTCAACATATTAGGTGCATACCATGTAATGTTCACTTTCTGGTGGATACTGGGATTGAAAAAAATGAGTAATACAGAATTCCAGTTTCCAAACTGTTCATTATGAAATGTAGGAGACCATCGTGCACACAACCAATTACAACACAGTGTAATAAATCACAGCAGAGTGCTGTTCCAAGTGCTATACACATATGTTTATTGTTCTTCCCAAGAACCTTATGACATAGATACTAACACTATCCCCACCTTACAGATAAGAAAACTGGCTCAGAGAGGCCCAAGACACAGGGTTGGTAAGTGGTAGGAGTGGAGTTGAAACCCATGAGAGATCTGACTCCTGAGCCGGTGTGTCTAATGACTATCCGAAACGTGTATGGTAGACAAGCTGACGTGGAAAGACAGAGAAGGGAGCAGTCAGAAAGGAGGTCACAGGTACCATGAAGGAGGCACTAGTGGAGCTGAATCTTAAAGGATGAGTAGATGTTTGTCATATGGCTTATTTGATTGTTGCTGTGATTGCCTTTGGGGTCGTCTTCATAAATTCTTTGCCTAGGCCAATGTCTAGAAGACTATTTCCAACATCTTCCTCTAGAATTCTAATAGTTTTACTCCTTAGGTTTAAATCTGTTACCCAGCGTGAGTCGATTTTTGTGAGAGGTGAAAGGTGTGGATCCTGCTTCAGTCTTCTACATGTGGCTATCCAGTTTTCCCAG
>NW_012148396.1:3558689-3580911 GCF_000956105.1 Propithecus coquereli | reverse complement strand
AGAACAATTCTGATTGAGTTTAATTTTTGCAACGGGCTTCATGTAGGATCTAATTTTGGGGGGAAAAAGAGTAAGAAAAAATAAAAAAGCAGATTTCTATTTCTGATCATGAAAGAATAACCTATTATTCTGTCCTAAACTATTATAAAAGTGAATATAACATATGAAGTTCCTAAGCAATGAACAGGACAGTATTCTTGGGACAACGGATCCTTGAGACAAGCCCAATATTTATCCCGGCTTTCTGCCTGAGGCACACTCCTGACCAGAGAGCAGGAAGGTGGAGGTCCAGGGGGCAGAGGCCCTTTTGTTGACCGGGTGAGGCAAGGTAGAGATACAGGCTGTTGAGGCAGGTGGGAGCTGTCAGGCTCAGTTCCCATCTACAGGGCCACAGTCATTTCAGAATCTTGTCATTTCTAGCAGCTATTGAACAGCCTCTGACTGTGTTCTTTGTGCACTTTCCAGTCCTACAAACGTCCCTCACAGTGATCTGTCCATAACTAGAAATGGTTATAGAAGAAAAGACCCATAGATATGACCTCATAGAAAAACACAAAACAAGCAAAAAAACACCAGCAACAAATATACATTCTCTATGGCATGTGGCAGTCTAAAAAGTTGACTAGGGAAAGTATTTGTCTTAGAAAAAGTTAATAATCATGTGGTAGAAAGAGCACCGGCAGATCAATAAGAAAATGACAAAGAACTCAACAGGAAAATGAGCACATGGAATGCAGAGCAATGAATTAAATACCAGACACAATTTCCCAAGGGATTAGGAAAAAATGATCAACCTCCTAAGTAGTTAATAACCAAACCTGATCAAGACTAAAATATTGATATAAACCAATTCTGACATGGGTAAGCAAAACAGGCAGTGTGGATGAAATATAAACCTTTCGAAGGAGCAACTTGGCAATAACTATTAATATTAACATTGACTAATCCGGCAATTCTACCCAACTCATAGATTCATTGTATCATTTAGTCAAAAGTTATTTCAAGTTCTATGTTCCGAGAGCATATTAAATGCTGGAGACACAGATTTGAATAAAACAAAGTCCCGGCCTCTGTTTAGCCTTCCATTCTAGCCAGGGAGGCATTCAATAAACAAGAAAATATGTAATATAATGTTGTATAGTAATAAGTGCTCTGGTTAAAACACAGCAGGAGAAGGGAGAGAGGGAACAGCAGTGGACCACTGGGGTTAGAGTAGAGTGAAGTTTTGTTTATATAAATACTTGTCCAAGTGTGAAAATACATGTTTTTTAAATTTCTTTTTTATTTCAGCATATTACAGGGGTACAAATGCTTAGGTTACATATATTTCCTTTGCCCCACCCGAGTCAGAGCTTCAAGAGTGTCCATCCCTCAGATAGTGTGCACTGCACCCATTAGGTGTGAATATACCCATCTCCTCCCCCAACACCTGATGAATGTTATTACTATATGTGCACATAAGTGTTGATCACTTAATACCAATTCGATGGTGAGTACATGTAGTGCTTGTTTTCCATTCTTGTGATACTTCACTTAGTAGAATGGGTTCCAGCTCTATCAAGGATAATACAAGAGGTTCTACATCACCATTGTTTTTTGTGGCTGAGTAGAACTCCATGGTATACATATACCACATTTTATTAATCCATTCATGAATTGATGGGCACTTGGATTGTTTCCACATCTTTGAAATTGTGAATTGTGCTGCCAGAAATGTTTGAGTGCAGATGCCTTTTTTTAATGAGTCTATTTCCCATAGTACACTGGGAGCTCCTCTGGACTTTGCAGCCTTCGGTTCATGCCAGGTAGCTCAGAGCCTGGGTGCTGAGTGCCTTGTTGCAGTGCAAAATGGTAGAATGGCATAAATAAATAAGAACATGGGTATTGAGGTGGGTCTTGAAGTTGGCATTTAGGTAATGGCCATGTCAGTAATTCTCTGAATGAGATGATGCATACTTATTTCTATTTTGCAGATAAAAAACACTGAGGCTCACAGCAATTCCATGACTTGAATATCACCATCTCCTGAGATCTGTCCTGGAGGAGCTCCACCTTCCTAACATTTCTGTTCCTGCTTGGAGTCCTGAGAACAAGCCCAACTTTCAGCATCGCCCTCTAACGGTATGAATCTTTTCACGTTATCATATTTAACCTTCCTTAAGTTTTATAATAAACTCATGGATGAGAAATGTTTTGTGATATAAGAAACATCATAAGTTGAAGGTTTATTATAAATGTTTATTTCATCTACCTTGGGAGGATGTCAATTGTGGCAGAAAGAAGATTGGACTTGGAATTCAGTGATCTGGGTAGAATTCATATTTTGGTACTCAGCAGAAATGAGACGTATCTTTTCTTTCCTCCCTCCTTGACTTAGAGTTTGATTCTGGTGGAAATTCGACTAAGACACTGTGCAAAGTTGTTATGCCAAAGTTCATTTCCACCCCAAGGATCAATTCCTATTTACCTTCATGGTTACTGATTATTGCTATTGCCAAACTTTTTGAGTTCTGACAAGACACTGGGTATAAAATCATATCTCATTCTGTTTTTATCTCTGTTTCCCTGGTGGCCATTGAAATGCAATTCTGATGCTAACTACCCGGAGTTAGGTCAGACTTCGTGGGTGAAGAGCACAGTCCTCCACAAGACTGCCCTCATTTCAGACACCAGCTGCAAGAGTGGGGGTCTCCAGGCTAGGCACAACTGACTATAAATTCGAAGGTTTCCCCTCACTCCTTCTGGTTTAATAATTCACTAGAACGACTTACAGAAGTCAAGAAAGTAATATGTGTGTGTGTATGTATATATATATAGTTACAGTTTTATTATAACAAAAAAGGATACAAATCATGACCAGCCAAAAGAAGAGACACAAAGGACAAGATCTGGAAGGGTACTGAATGAGGAGCTTCCATGTCCTCCTTCCCTGGAGTCAGGATGTGTCACCTGATGGTGTATCGATACACCCACAGTTATTTTAACTGTGGAAACTCATCTGTGCGTCAGTGTTCAGAATTTTTATTGGGATTTCATTATGTAAGCATGATTGATTGAATCTTTGGCCAAAAGGTTGAACTCAATCTCTAGCCCCCTTCCATATTGGGCTAAATGCAGGGCTGACATCACATAGCTCAAAGCCCTAACCTAATCACAAATTTTGTTGCAGTAAAATTAATCAATTTTTCCTTCTGAATGTTTTCTTTCTTGTCTAAAAATCATTTTCCATTCCACGATTATAAAGATATTTTCCTGTACTTTCTAATATGTTTAAAGTCTTACATTTTGGTTGTTGATCCAGTAGGAATTAATTTTTCCTATTGTTTTTCTGGGCTTCAGCATTCTATTCTATGAAACTAATGGGCTGAATTAGTTAATCTTTAAGATTCTGTCCAGCTTTAAATTTAGTGATAAAAATATCTACCATTTACATATTACCGTCTATGTGCTAGGAGATGTTCTGAGAACTTTACCTTTATTATCCTATTTAAGCCCACTTATCGCTCTTTTATAGGCACAGAAAGGTTGAGCAACTGGGGTAATGTTAAACAGCTGCTAAGTGATAGAGATGGATTTTAAGCTAGGATATCTAACTCGGACATTTTCTCTTAAGTGCCTCATTATATTCTTTCTCTAAACAATACTACTATACACTGCAGCTGTCATCATTGTTTTTATTCTCCTTCAGTTCTCAAGGGTTTAGCATATATTCAAGGCATAGGAGATTCTTAGTACAACTTTGCTAAATTTAATTGAAATTAAATCTTCCCAGCTATTCTGGACGTTTATATTCCTTTATGGATAATCTTCAGCTGTTGAATCCAGTGACAGATATCTTCAGTTCAGAAATAAACACTGGGGTTTTGTACCTAGAGACTATACACCCAAGGTCCCATAGCCAGCAAGTGATGTATCTTTTCCTACATCTCAGTTCATTTTGCAGAGGGGCCATGACTGTGTGGATGTGTCTAGCTGGCATCTGCCTGACTAACTTGTCCATGGATGAATTTTCTCATCATCACCCTCCCTTTAGCACCTAGGCTATGCGTTCAATGTGGAAAACAGGGAGGCAACACATTCATCATAAGCCCTAAGTGCTAGGAAGAAGAGCAATGCCCGTCTAGAGGGATGGATTTAGAGTTCCCTCCAAGCATGTCTAATTTTCCACCCAAAGCTATAAAATTGTTAGTACCCTCAGCACCAGACATCTGTCTCCTTTTCTTATATTACATTGCCCTACCCCAGGCCAGTGTATTATGACTTTCACCTTTCTCTCTCTAATGAGGTCTGCAGCATAGGCTGGCTCAGGAGAAGGTAGGGAGAGCATGTGAAAGGTGATCGACAATAACATGGTTCATTTACCAAGCGCTTTCTATATGTCCAATTTTGTGGTAAGCATTCATATTCATAATCTAATTTAATCCCACAATTGCCCGAGTGAGGATAATTATTCCCATTTTACAGTGATAACACTGAGGCTGAGAAAGTATAACCAACCCAGAGCTGCAGCTACTCAGTAATGAAGTGGGGAATCTCTTCGTAGTCATATGTATCTGACTTTAAAATTACTTTTTCTTTATCAGTATAAAGCTAACTAATGGCCAACTCTTTGTAGGACTTGCACATACTTCCTACTAGAAAAGAAAACAAATAAAACAAAAATTCTTTATGTATTTCGGAGTCCGTGGTAGATGTATTTGGGAATGAGATGCCATTTCTTGGTTGCCCTCTCTTACCAACACTTCACAAGTCTCTGCTAAGGAAAGAACACAGGCTTTGAAATAGGGAGACAGACATAGGGCAGGACACTTACGTGCATCAGTTTCTCTACCATAAAAATGGGATAACGAGACCTCACTCACAGTGTCTTTGTGAGGATCGAAAATGGAGAGACTAATAGATTAAAAAGGAGGCAAGAGACTAGAGTGGTTAAGCACGGGTAATCCTGAACTAGACAGCCTGGGTTTGAGTTCTAGATCTGCTATCTACTAGCTTTGTGATGACCCTGCACAATTACTTAAGATCTTTATGTCTCAGTCTCCTGCACATTGGGGAAATTACGGCACTAACTTCACAGGGTCATTAGAAGTAGAGAGCAATGCCAGGAAGAAAGTAATTACTATAAAAGTGTTTGCAATTACTAATATTACAGTCAGTGCTCAAAAATGGTGGTCATCCTTTTTTTCTCCATTTAGGGAGCTTCGAGAAATTTGGGCTGGTGCACCTGTTGGTCCTTGTGATACTCTCTACCTAAGGGGATCCCTCCTGGTCTCAGTGGTTGGGGCTATCTCCCAACCAGCTGGCTCCAGCCCCATCTGGTTCTAGGGCTCTTCTCCTCCCATTGTCTAAAAGTCTGCACAATTAACCCTTCTCTGTTTGGTTTGGATGTGAGCCTTAACCACCAAATTCTCATCTCCTGGATAGTCATTAACCATTTAATGTGTTCATAGGAATCTCTCATAACCTTATGCCTCATTAGAATGAATGATTTTGTAAGGCAATAGACCAACTTTGCCTCTAATGGAACCAGATTTTAGCAACTTTTTTTTTAAAAGAGCCTTACAAAGAAAGCTATTACAGGTTTGGAGAGATTGATTTTATTTAAAACCGAATATGTATGAAAGCAGGCAGAGTGGTTCTGACGTAAATTACTTTGATATATGGAGTGCAAAGGCAAATGCAATTTCTTTCTCCCTTTTAGCTTTCTATGTTCCGCAGAGGGGTGGTGATTTATCATTTTATCCATTTCAATCTGACGTAGGTCGCTTTTAACTCTAGGGAAGAAGGGACAGATGGCCTGTGTTGGAGGGACTTGTAGAAGGAAAAAAAAAAAGAAAGAAAGGAAAGAAAGAAAAAGAGAAGCCCTCCTCCTCTAATCTCTGGGTCCTCAACTGATACTGCTTGGCCAATCCTCTACCTCTCAACTCAACCTGGCCCACTGTGGAAGAAAAACAACAAATGGAAGAAACATCTCAAATGGAAATCAATAAGCAGTTTACTGGGTAGTTATCTTAAGCTTGGTTTTTTATAATGAACTATAATTACATGTAATATCAAACCCTCCTCATTGAGAAACACATAAAGGATCTAGTCTATTATAATCTAATGTGTATTTCTCTTTTCCAGGTTGTATGGATCCACTTTTAGGAACTTCTGGTTCCACAAAATGAGCACCGAAAAGTCCATTTCTTATGTCAGAGTCCTCATTACCCTTGTTATTGTTCTGAAAAAATTAACCTTTGCTTATATCAATACTGAACATTTTTCTTAAGGTTTTATTGCTGACAAGGCTCTGCTCTTGCCAGTATGTTCTTCAAATTTCTAAGTTTCTGGTTTGATTCCCTGAAAATAAAAAATTTTAAATTCTGGATGAAAGAAAGCTAAGAAGATTCTATGTTGCAGGACTTCTCAGAGCTTGTAGTATGCTACTGTGCCTTGTGAATTGCTAGGATAGTGATTTGATGCCTCACTTTCCAAACTTTGGGTGAGGAACACTCTTTCTACAGAGCAGCTCATGGCAGCACACTCCACTGGGACACTTGGGGTGATGCTCATCTCCTTTGCACGGGTTTACAAGGACTTTCTCAACCCCACCTTGGCTCTCCTGTCTAACCACATCTCCTCTCTGTCCAGGTTCCCATTCTGAGCTGCAGCCACACAAATTCCTTGTCATCCTTGAACATATTCTGCTTTTTTTTTTTTTTTTTTTTTTTTAAATCATACTCTCAAACACAGTCTTCTTCAAAGTCCATTTCTCCACTGACTCCTCCTGGCAAATTCTGACATCTTTCAGACCCCAGTTTTGTAGCCACCCCTTCAGTAAAACCTTCCTTAGGGAGAATTATGACGGCCTCGTGGGATGCCAACAGCATCTTCAGGACCAGATAAACAGGCACGAGGTGTGACAGTCTAGGTGGGCATTGCAAGGGTCTTAAAACTTTGACGGAATAGTATACTTAAGAAAACAAAACAACAAATAAACAACTTCTGTCATTGAAAATACTTTCTGAGTTTGGAAAACATTTCAGAAAGCCGCTGAAGAAACTGGCATTTTTGATAGAACAATGGATGGCCAGTAAATTGTCTACAAAGAAATTGGAGTATGTTCCTTTGATAGGAGACCTTGTTGGGCTGGATGGACTTTGCAGGTTTGGGGTGAGAGCTGAATTGCTTAAGGCAGGAGGAGCTGGCTCCAGACACTTCTAAATCAACTTTCCCTTGTGACCAGTCACTTCTCCAAATGAAAGTTAAACTTTACCAATGTGTAATAGTGTCAAATTATTTGCCTGTTAGGTGCACCCTGAAGAAGTGAAATGCCCCAACCTTTCCAAAACTTTCCGTTGGCTGAGGCCAGCTAGAAGCCAACTGGCAAAGAAGTCTGCAGAGATCAGCTTCTTAGGACACAGAGCAGCACACAAAAGATGACAGAGAAAGTATAAGGGGAAGATGGATAAGAAAATGGGGAAGGATTTATATTCCACAGCAATGTATAAATATGTTTGTTAATACATTTCTTCTTCAGCACAGAATGTCATTAAACTATTGAATCATTGCCCATCCAATAGCTAAAAAATGATCTGGCACTACACTTTTAATTGCTTATCTTTTTCTACATGCAAAGTCAATGATATATTTTTTTCATGTTTAAGGAGCTATTTACATCTTTATTCTTTTAACATCAGTAACTTTACCTCTTTTGTCTATTTTTTTTGTTAGAGGGTTTTTTATTGATTTACAGTGCTTTTTATATATCAAGGATATTGACCTTTTATTTATGCTTTTAATTTTATAAATTATTCAGTTTATTTTTTTCTTTTTTCATTCTTTACATTGTTTCCCCTGTGCAGACTTGTCTTTGTGTTACCAAATTCATCAAACTTTCAGAGAGTCTGGATTTATGTCATACCTATGCCTTCTGCACATTGTAATTATATAGATATATTTTTTATCTAGCAATTGCATGATTTTTGTTTTAAAAATTAGCCTTTGAACCAGCTTAAATTTATTTTTGTGTAACATTTGAGACATTCTACTCCAAATCACTACCACTTTTCTGAACACAATTTATGTGATTGAATAATCATATGTATTAAATACTCATGTTTTTTCTCCATATTTCATTTATAAAATTTCAAATTCTGACATATATTTTGGTTTAATTCTGGAATTTTTACTCCATCCCTTGTCCCTCCTATCTGTACATACACTAGCACTGCTCTGCATTAATGATGCACTATGGGGTAGGGTCGTTCCTGTCTGACTAATAATTTATATTTATTTATGTATTTTTCTACCATTATATTGCATGAATTTATGTGCTGTACTTCAAATTAACTGTGAAAGCTGGTAGGATGTTTTTTGGTTCTCAAAAAAAAATCACAAAGAAAGAGGAGAGAAGGGAAATGTTCAAATTCTTTTCTGTTCACTGATGCGATTTTTAATATTTTGGAGAAATATTTTATTTTCTTCAGATGTTTTACAGCCTTGATTTTATTAATTACTACCTAGTATAATTAAGAAAAAAATGAGATTTTGGCAACAACCTATACTCTTGTAATAATTGTTAGTGTATGCGTTCACTCAAGGATTGGAGAGTGGCCTATAATTACAGAAATTCAGGGCCCGGAATTCTAATCCTAGAATAGAATCTGATTCTCCATCCTCAACAACATGACACGGGATTATATGAGATTTTATTTATCATATGCTGTTCAGAGCAATAATGCATAATCATTCTTTCTTCATACTTCATACTCAGACAGAGTTGGAACTCAAATACCAGTTTTGCGCTTAACAGTTGAGTGATCTTGGGCAAGTTTTTTACTTCCCCTGTGTCCTTTGTTATAAGATGGAGATACTAATATATAAGTAAAAGGCTTATTGCATGCTATAAAATTAGGTTCAAGTCTCAGATTTAGCCTTTAGTTGTTTGTGATCTTGGGAGTCTTTTTAACTCTCTCGATCTGTTCCCTCAGCAATAAAATTGGAGATAATAATTTGAAATAATAAATCCCCTCTTATAAGCTGGTTTTAAAGGATTAATATGTGTAGCTGTTCTTTCTAATATACTGTACAAAATACAATTTATGAACATATTAGTAGAGCTGGTTACTGAGGAAGGAGAAAAGAAAGAAGGAGGGGAAAGAAGTGGGTGTATTTGGTTTTGCATCCATCAAGGAAAGCAATATTTTGGACACCACATCAAATGCTTGCTCCCTTTCTCCCAGCCACCCAACATCACAGACCAGCTTTGCCCTGATACACAGGTATCATCCTGCCTGATTTGACCCAGTCATGTCTTCAATCTTGTTAAACTACATAGCACAACAAATCCAGCTCCAAGAAAGGTTAACTGAGGCCTTTGGATTGATGGAAAGTGCTTGTCAATGGTGTTGTCCCTCACCATGTACAACGAATTTTCATTAGAATTTTGTTGTTTGCCTTGGAGTGGTTGAAAACATTCACATGATGGATTAATCAATTTCCAAGTTAATGCATTCACATGTGGCAATGACTTGCTCAAATGCCTCTCTGGCTGTCCGAATGGGCTTTAAGGAATTAAGTAGGACCATGGAGGAACCAAACTTTCAATTAAGTCAGAAAGTTGCAAAGTATTCTTTTCTAACCTAGAAAATGAACCAAGGCTGATAATTTTCTTTTTCTTTTTCCCCTTGACATATACAGGTTAGGGGAAAAAAAGCTAAGCCTATAAAAGTATAACATCATTTACATCTTCCAAATTGTAGTGCTATTCAATGCATCATTAAGTATAAATGGGTTGCAATAAAAACACATTAATTAGTATAAAACAGCAAAAATGCAAGATTTTAAGTTCATTTTGGCTGTCCTCAGAAGGCTAGAAAGCAATATATTTATATATTTACGTATAACTAAGAACAGCTAAATCATTTATCTGTGAAGAATGCAAGAGGAGGATATAGAGAGAGAACCAACCAAAGCGATCATTTCCATAAACCACAACTGCATCTCGGTCACAGGCAATCCTTCTCCTGGTTATTATACTCATAAAACGCCTATAAAAATGACTTCATGCGGTTCCATATTTATTGTCTGTCAATGTCCCACAGATCAAATTGGTTGAGTTTACAAGGCAAGAGATGATTTTTTTCCCCCATTTTAACTGCTATCCTTTTCTATATCCTCTGGACTATGAACACCGATTTGCTCTCTGAACACAGTTTACAGCCTGGGCTACGATGGCAAGTCTGTAATTAAAACTTGGATAGTGGTGTAGGGCTTGCTGAAGCCCAAACCTCAACCTGTCCTGCTGTCACATCCACTTTATGGTTTTGAGTCCAATTACCAGCTGGGCTAGAGCTGGGTGAAGAACAGTTTGTAATAGAAAGTGATGTTTCAAAAATGTTTTCATTCGCAATTGTCATTGGCCATCCTGGGCTTAGTAGGTCAGAGTCTGTCACTGGTGGAAATGAAAACTCTTTGGCTCAACTCAGCAGACTGTGTCTACAGAATGCTACAGGTGTGGAAAATAAAATCCTATTGCTAAGTCAAAATTCTCAATTTCTGGGCTTTATCCTCTTTGAAGAATAAAAAAAAGCTATCTTCTTTTTTCTTTATGGCAGAAGAAGTAAATCTGGCTGAGCAGCAATGAAGTTCTAGCAAAAGGAGAACTTGGGGAAGACGAAGCCTTGCAAGGAGAACCCTTTCCTAGGGGGAGACTCCATCAACACCACACGTATCTGTCCTTAGAGGATGGTGAAGGCTACGTATCTACCATTTCCCTGCTATTGGCATGTTCATCTACTCTCTCATCCATCCACTGCTGAGAACAAGACAGGACGCCAAGCTGCAGCAAGCCGTGGGAGCTACAGGCCACTAATGGCATAGAAATCCACCTGAGTCTGTCCCAAACGCCTGCCACCATAGACCCAGATGGGCTGGCTCCTCAGAAACCACTCTCCCCAGTGCAATATGCTGGTTTCTGGAAATGGGAGTGAGTATTTAATTTGTGAGATGTCCAGATGCAGGATAGACATGTGAGAGATGATGCAGTTTGTTGTGGCTGGAGGGATGTCTGTGGGGAGTGGCATGGAGAAGATGAGGTCCAAAACGGCCTGTACCAAAAATGGTGGAGGTAAAACTGGTATGTTTTAGAATCAGTTGTACTTATAAAATACAAGCTGCCTTACTTGAAGGCCTTGAGGGAGAATATCTGTTATTTTTCTTTCTATCTCTAATGCCCCATATTGTGCTTGGCTCAATAACAGACCATATAATTGTAGCCAGTTGATTACTAAGAGCATGTATAGTAGAATCAAATAGACCTGGGTTTGAATCCTGACCTCCTACCTACCTACTGGGATCTTGTTCTAGCTACTTAATTGTCTGAACACCTTAATATTAATAATAGAATAATAACATTTATTGAGTGCCAACTAGGTACCAGGCATTGATAAGCCTTTATAAGTATTATATCACTTAATTCTCATAAAACTTTGTATTGTGAGGACAATATAATCCCCATAATTTAGTTGATAAGTAGTTATATATACCTAATGTAACTCATTTAAATGACATTTGACATATATTAGTTATATAATATTTATTGACAAAAGAACAAAATGCCCTATGCTGTTATTTGTTTTTATCTTAGTTTGAGTAGGAAAGCTAATATTGAAGCTAGATAAACAGAACTTAAAGCATTTCCATGCATTAGTTTATCTGTTACTATGTAACTACTGCAAAAACAGCAATAGTGGCTAAAAACAGCAATAAAACAAATTTCTTATCTCACTTCGCTCCATGGGTTAGGAATTCAGGAGCAATTTGCCCAGGCGTTTCTGGCTCAGGATTACTTTTGAAATTGTGGTCAAAATTTTGGCTGGAGCTGCAGTCATTTGAAGGCTTGCCTGGGGTTAGTGGATCCACTTACAAGACGGCTCACTCACATGCTTGACAAGTTACTGCTGGTCATTGGCACAAGGCCTCAGTTCCTTGCCATGTGGATCTTTCCATAGGGCTGGTTGAGTGTCCTCACAACATGGCAGCCGGCATCTTCCAGATTGAGTTATCTAAGAGAGGGCAAGGCAAAAACCACTTCAACTTTTATAGTCTATCCTTGAAAATCACATTCTATACTTTTTACAATATTCCTTTAATCATAGCCCTATTCAAGAGCATGGAAACCAGGAGGCGAGAATCACTGCAGGCCATCTTGGGGATTGGCTGTCATAACTTGGGTTAGGTGGATGATGAAACCAGAAAGGTCACAGGGACAAATATACACAAAAGTTAATTAGGATGGTTTGGATGGGTTGGGGTGAGAGGCTCAGGACTAAAGGTATGAACCACATAAAGGTGACAGAGGCTGGTTTTATTTCACTATAGGTTTGTGGTTCAAGGTAGGAACCTATGACACAAGGGATCTATCTGTGTAGATACAGACTTTCTCTGAAAACTTGAATTCTCAGTTTGAAGGACTGGGTGACTGTGGAGAGCATAGATAGTATTCATCTCAGATATACAAATGGGGGAAATGTGTAAACAAAGCAAATTCTTCAGAATAAAGTTCAAAAGTTAATGATCTTGTCAGCAGATACCAAAGACAATGTATTTCAGATAATACCAATAATTGGCCCAAAAGATGGTGTCACTGAATTGAATCTGCAATTTAAGTAGAATAAAGACATTGTGATAATGAGAAAGTAATAAAGACCTGACTCCAAAATCCAAAATTGCTATCAGCAGTATCTCTGGGAGGAAAATGATGGCATACAGATCAGCAGATCTGGGTGAAATGCATCCCAAGGAATTTACAAGCCTGCATTCTTCCCAAGCAGAATATAATAGAGTAGGGAGAAAAAATGAAAAAGATTTCAAACAAGAAATGTAGCTCTTGCAAAGAAATTATAATATTTTTTATTATTTTCCAGCTCAAGTGGGTCAATTGTACTCATAGCCAAGTAAGTCTATTTAGAGGTAAGTTTTTCAGAGTTTCATCAAATTGTGTTTTTTAAATCCAGAGTCATGTGTGGGCTCTTATCCCACTGACATTTTTTTTATTATTTGTTTGTTTGTTTGTTTGCGGTCAGGCTAAGGAATGCATCCTGTTCTGTAATGCAGCATAATTTATTCTTCATTAGTCTAAGCTATGCTTTGCTCGTGATTACATTCAATTTCAATGTTTACAGATTCATTTTCATAATATTTCCTCTGGATTTATTATTTCCATTTGTAAAACTGCACCAAGTCCTCTAAGTCAGAGTAAGCTGATGTAATTTGCAAAGGGCCATTGCTCTGCTTCACACTAGGCCAAGAGCTTTGTAACAGCAGACAGATGGTACTGTATTTAGGAAGACTTGTGAGGAACCCCACACCTTCCTCAGGGGTTTCTTTGCTTGTCTCCATCTTTTATGGTATTAGAGGTATTGGATGCATGGCAATGTTGGAGGGGAGAGTGGGCTTTGGGAAAATAGGTGCATCGTAGGTGTGGTTTTGGTGTATCCTGGAAAACTATGTTTTGGTCTTCTCGACAACCTCTTTGCCAGAGCACTGCCCCTCCTGAAGACCATCCATATGGATTCTCCATAGGGAATCCTCATCGAAGTACAACAGAAGACTCTGTCTCACTGTGGTTGTGGGTAAGACTGCATCTCATTCATTTTTCTGTCTTTGAATATGTATTGGTTCCAAAGACCTAGGTTTAGAAAAATGGTCAATTGCAGGGTAAGTTATTTAGTCATTCATTTGTTCACTTAACACATTTTTTCTAGGAGCATATTATGTGTTAGGTTTCAAGGGTCCAGCGATTTTATTTATTGCCCAGGTCTTGAGGGTCAGTCCACTGTTGCCTCCATATAGCATCTTCAAGATCTTACATATCATATCCACCAACAATGAAATGACAGGATTATTTCTGTTATTCATGTGTTTATATTAATGCTGTGTTTTAGAAGTGTTCTTGAAAGTCTCTTTGGAGAAGTCATGTGGATTTACCCTGATAATGGACATAAAGATATTCATTTTATCAATGGCAAAACAGGTCCAGACATTGCCTATAAATTTGCATCGGAACCAACATAGTCCTTCCCAAGTTCTTGATGGTACTATAATCTTTTATTAATTCATATTCTTTCAGGCTCAAATAACAAAAAAACCTGACTGAAACTGACTTGACTATAGAAGGAAATGCATTGCTTTATGTGACTCATGCACCCAGGAATCCATCTGACTTCAAATGTGCTTGCATAGGTGCTTCCACAATGCCATCTGGTTGTGGTTTCTCTTTCTCTCTGTATCTTAGCTCTCCTTCCTCCGTGCTGACCCCGTTATCCAAGAGGATCTCACAGTCACCAGTTGGCTCAATACAGCTCTTAGGCTGCATTTTTCTAGGTTCAAATCCAGCATGAAAATGACCATCTGATGCATGCCTAGCTGAAGTCATGCAGTCCACTCTGTTTGGATTTACGTAGTTCAGGAGCCCGCAGTTGAGCCAATCATCATGACCTGCTGACTGATGCAGGCATGGCCCGTGCTGCATGGGCCATTGAGTAGGACTGCGGGTGAACCTAACTCAAACCATGTGGCATGAGAGTGGGGGAGTGGGCATCTCCAACTGACAATCGGGTCCATTGCCTCACAAAATGGGAATGGAAGGTGGGAAAGCAAACAATACGTGTTCACTTCAGATTCATTGATTTAATTTTCCCCAGATTAAATATTTAAAATATTCCCTTAAAATGTAAAATGATAAACGAACTAGCAGTTATTATTCTATTATGTGCTGGAGGAATATATCTGGCTTATTGCATTTAACTGAGATTCATTTTGGATGGAGTGACCCACATGAGGTGGGGCGGTGGGGGACAGACTAAAACATGCCATGTAAAAATAGTTAGAACTGCAGATGTTCAACCTGAGGGAGCTGTTAATACTTTGAATTGGGGTCGGAGGGAGATAGGATTACATCACTTATTTGAAAGATCTTAAAGCAGCAGTAAAGGCAGAATTGCTCCATGGCTCTCAGGAGGTGGAGATTTCTAGTGATTAACAGCTGCCCAGTGAAGGAACACAAAGCCTTGGTTAGAAATGTGTTTCCTATCAGGGTAGCTGTCCAAGTATAATAAGTATAGTTGTATCAGCCAATCTGTCAAGGCTGGTGCAGACAAATATCAATCACTGGGTGAGTGATTGTGCCCCTTGGATGCCTGAGATCCAATGATTTTCTAAGAACTGTGAGTTTAACATGGAAAATGCCAAGACAGTGGATATTATGTTCCTAAATAAGAAGTAATTCTTTAGATCATAGATCCTCTGGCAAAAAGAAAATAAGCATGCTGTCTTCAGAGGGGACATGGGAGATGGGATAGGTTGACAAGAAAGCTCGGAGCCATAATTTTGGTCTGGAGATGACAAAAAGGAATAAATGAAGCAAAATGGGGACTAAGGAAGAAAACTGAGTCAACTCTGCGTTTTTGCAGTGACCATTGAATGCGCTGTTTATTGGCTTACTTGTCTCACCCTGAGAGATCATGAGAATGTAAAGGCCTAGAGGTTTATTTTTAATAGTCCTTCCTCTTCTGTCTTTGAGCAATACTGGAAAATGACTTTCTACCTTAAAAATCATCTTGAGAGGGCATTCTTCCATTTCCTTCCCCAATGCACTTCATTTCATCACCGCTGATGTTTAACTCAAGAGTACCTTGCTATTACTTCAGTCCATTTTCCCTTAGAATTTCCTTCCCACCATGTAAGTAGACCTAAAACCTGGGCTTTTGTTCTAATACAGAGCCCAGAGGTCATTGTTCTTTTAAGGTGACCTCATTTGAATTTTGACAGCTGCTCCTTTTCCACCTAGCATGTACCATCTTTAAATTGCTCATTTCAACAATGTCCAAATTATTAGCATGTACCACAATTTCACTAGCTGTTTCTGGACCCTGCAGTCAACTTCTGGATTATGTTTCCACACAGCACCCATAGATATATAGCTGCTGGGCTGTTCATTCCTCATGTGTAAAATGGGTATAATATTACATATACCCCAGGGAGAGGGAGGGCATTAAATGTGAAAATTCTTTGTAACTTTTAAAGTGGCACTCAGTTTTAAAAGGGCATGGCTACTACTAAGAAGCCAGTATCAAATGGAATGATTAAGATCAAGCTTATTTCACCTAAAGCCAAGCAGTTTTTGAGTTAATGTGGCATGGTCTATGTTGTGGACGGGCCCTTGCCAGCCACCAGAATATGCTCATCTGTGACTGATGTCAGGGACTAGGAACAGCGGGGCATGGTGTGCCTCAAGGGGGCTTTCAAATGAGATCATTATACTTCGGAAACTGTTTGCCATTCCCCACACAATTCTGTGCTCTATCTATAATCCAGTGCTTCACTTAACCTGTTTCCTGAACCTGGGATGTTCTTCCTTTTCACAGGTACCTACCAAAGTCTCATTCCCATGCTTTTCAGAAACCCCCAGAGATCCTTCTTACCCCCACACACTTGTAAAGAAATCTGCAGGGCTTTCCACATCAAAGGCAAGTTTTTTGGTCTTTTTTATTGTACTGACCATGACTTGTCTCTGTATTGCCATTGATTTAAGATCTTGGAAGTCTTCCTTGCTAGACATTTAACACTTCAGGAAGCAAGGACTTCTTCAGTTCCCCTCTGTATTCCCAGCACTCGACATGGTTTATGACTCTCAAAATATATGCTGCAAGAAAGAGAGAAAGAAAGAAAGAAAGAAAGAAAGAAAGAAAGAAAGAAAGAAAGAAAGAAAGAAAAGAAAGAAAAGAAAGAAAACCAAACAGATGCAAATGAGCATCTTTTTGGTGGTCACCCTGAATAATCCTGCAATTAAGAGAATTGTTTTTTAAACCAGATCATGAAGCAGCCTTGCATTAGGCAGTGTTCAGCCACACATACAACAGCTCATATCAGCAGCACATTTTGGAAACAACAGGGATGAAACAGGCATATCCCCCTATGTGGAACTTCACCCCAATCTCACCCCATTGTTAAAATGCTCTATGGTTCACCCTGAGTTGAGGGTCCCTTATCTGGTTGGCTGAATCTTTTACTTAGGTCTAGTAGGACAATTATATTGCAACACTTTTTTTTCCTCTCTGTGTTCCCTACTGGATCATGAGTTCTACAAAGGAAGGGAGCATATTGTGTACATTTCTTTTCAACGACATCAGCTGAAACCTCAGTGAGATTTTAGAAGAACAGGCTGAGACAGCAAGAGGCACTTGAGGTAGACATTTCAAGAGATATAGAATCAGAGCACAGAGAAAGAGACAGAAAGATTTCACTGGGGTAGGATCTGACTATGTCTTCTCCCTTTTGACTGACACCTTGGGGTGTGTGTGTGTGTGTGTGTGTGTGTGTGTGTGTGTGTGTGTGTGTAGATGTAACATTTATTGAATGCCTACTAGGAACATTGTTAGGCCTTTTAATCAAAAATCTGATCTTCACAATCTCATAAGTTATGGCTTTTCTTCTCTATTTCATGACGGAATACAAGTAGGCCGGGAGAGAGAAGCCTTTATTTTGCCCAAGGTCATGCACAATGGTTCAACCAGGATTCACACCTAAGCTTGTTGGATTCAAAAGCCGTATTCTTTTCATTAAGTAACCTTGACTTTGTAACCTGTATACAATTTGTTCTCAAAATACCCTTTTTTCTCCCTGGTTTCATTTGCAACAAGGTACTCCTTTCACTTCCTTTTTCTTTCCTCCACAATCCTGTATTGTCAAACTTAGAGTTATCTTGAAAATATCATCATCTTGGCCCAGACAGCTTCATTACATGTGCTGCTGCCAAAGACATCATGTTAGAAAATTATACATTCTGGCAAGAAAATACCCAATATATCATTTTTAGATCAAATCCACTGAAAGCTTTGCATGTTAACAGATCAAAGACAACCCACAGAACGTCAGTGAGCTGTCACTCCTATAATATAAAACCTTCTCTAACCTCTCTTGCTGCCCAAATATTTTTTAAACAAACAATTACTTCATAATATACACCCCTTAAATTCTATGCTTCCCGGATCAGTCTAAGAAAAATGGAATCTGTGTTGGAAGAGAAACCAAAGCAGGACTGTCCTGGTTTCTCTGTTAAGAGTTTGTCAGCCTGTGGTTATGGAAATGTCTCCTGTGTCGTAGGAACACAAGTCCCAGGAAGATAGTGCACAAAATCAATAAGGAACTCCTCTATGTGCACACTGTCTGCCCTCCCTTCTTCACTCTCTCCTTTTCTTCCTTCCTTCCTTTCTTCCTTCCATTTAGTTTCTATATTTATTTTAGTTAAAGTGTGTGCTTCATTTACAAAGTCCTGTATCTCTCCAAGGCTAGCTACAGAAAAAAAATGGAAAAAGGGTCCATGAGCCACTCCTCTACCTCTCACCCATTCTGCAGAAGCAACACAAACCACCTTCAACGCACGCGCCCAATTCCTATTTCCAAATGACCTGTGCATGTTGCTACCCAGTCATTGCCCACTCTGAAAGGAATCTGTTGGCTCTCACACCGCTGCCTTGAAACCTCCTCACACATGCGTACTCCCCACTTCCTTATTCCCAGCACACTGTGTTTTTACCATCATGGCTCCACAGACAATATTAAGAGCTGTTGTCTTACATACTGTGTCATATTACCATGTCATATACACCATGATTTTGTTTTGTTTTGTTTTGAGGCAGAGTCTCTCTCTGTCTCCCACGCTAGAGTGCAGTGGCATCATCATAGCTCACTGCAACCTCACACTCCTGGGCTCAAGCAATCCTCCCGCCTTAGGCTCCCGAATAGCTGGGACTACAGGTGTGCACCGTGACACTTTGCTAATTTTTTCTATTTTTAGTAGACATGGTGTCCTGCTCTTGCTCAAGAGGGTCTCGAACTCCTGAGCTTAAGCAATCCTTCCCTCTTGGCCTCCCAGAATGCTCCATGATTATTTTCTTATCTTACATTTCATTTTTCTCTAAGTTATTGTTTCGTTTGGTTTACTTGTTTGCTTTTAAAATATTGTTCTTACTAGTTCTGCCTCAAATTCTGCCCCTGTTGTACAAAATCTCTTAAAAATATTCAATCCAATAGATAATCTGTCAATCTTATCTTTTTTGAAAAACTCTCTCTCACGGGCTTCTGACCTGCTTCCAATTTGCCTAGCTGCTCTCCAGGTACGGTTGTCACCTTGGGATCTTCCCTCACCTTTACCTCTCTCGTGTTGAATTCTCGGTTTCTGAATCCTGCTCTTGCCTGCTTTTCCTTTAGGCCCTGGATTGGATGGAGCACATTTTCTGTTAGCTTCTTGATGACAGGTACACTGGATGAAAAATATTTGAGATGCTCCATGACAATTTTTTTCTCACCCCACACTTAATTGATAGTTTTGTCAACACTTTGAATTTCAAGATGAAATAATTCTGACATCAGCATTATTCTCCATTCCTCAATCAGTCTAAGAAAAATGGAATTTGTGTTGGAAGAGAAACCAAAGCAGGACTATCCTGCTTTCTCTCAGTTAAGATCAGCCTGTGGTTATGGAGATGTCTCCTGTATCTTCTAGATTTCATTAACATGAATGAAAAGTCCAGTTTTCTTCTCTTCCTGATCTTGCATATGAAAACTTTTCCCCCTTCTCTTTGGAGCAGGTAAGATCTTGTGCCTAGCCTCAGAGTTGTTGCATTCTTTTTCCATCACCTTCCATGTGTTACAATTCCATGTACGGTAACAAATTACCATAAACTTTGTGGTTTAAAACAGCACTCAGTTTTTAGTTCATGGTTCTGTGGGTCAGAAATTTGTCACAGCAGGGATGGTTTCTCTACTCAGGATATGACGGGCTGAATGAAAGCAGAGTGTCAGCCTGGCCACGTTCTTGTTTGGAGATTCTATGCGAAAAACTCTCCTCCAAGCTTATTCTTGGAATGTCGTTTCTTGTGGATGTATCTCTGTTTCTTTGCTGGCCATTCTTATTTTGACTCAGGGCCTCTTCTATCTTGAGGCCAGTAATGAATGGCACAGGCACAGTGGATCTTTCTGATGTTTTCAATTTCTATCTTTTTCTTATGCAACCGGCTAAGGAAAACGCTACTTTTAAAGGGCTCATGTGATTAGGTCAGGCCCGCGGGGATAATATCCCTATTTAAATTATAACTGTGTCAGGTAACCTAATCACAGGAGTAAAATCCAGCATATTCATAGTCTTGGGGCATTGTGCAGAGGGTGGGGAATCTTGGCGGTTGTCTTAGATTCTGCCTACGTGCTGACGTGTTATGATGGCATGTCGTGTGTGTGTGTGTGTGTGTATGTGTGTGTGTGTGTGTGTGTACACTCCCCCAGCCACTGTCCAGAGTGTAGGTGGACTCTTCCAGTTTGAAAATTGGAGCATTTCAGTTCCAAGAAGTCTTCCTGAATCATTTCTTCCAAATCCCATTGGTTATTCTTCTATTCCGTTTTCTCTGTTCTTTTGTGACTTAGGGGTTGATCCTCTAATTTTCTTATTAATTTTTGCTATTTTCCTTCTCTTTGTCTTTTGTGTGTGTGTGTGTGCTTTACTTTCTGAGAGCACCATTCAACTTTTGCTTCCAGTTTAATAACCTACAGGTCACATTCGGCAGTTTACTTTAAAAGTAATCAGGCTTCTAAATTAACCTGCGTGGGGGAGGTCGTATGATTCATGGTGACATCCTAACCCCGAAGAAAGAACGTTATCTTGAGTTCCTCAAATTGTTGACATATTGATTAATGTATGACCTACTGACACTGACTTATTTCTAAATCATGAAGTTTTACAGATTGTCTTGCATGTAGATATTTTAGTCTGTATGTTACAATTTGTAGCCAATGATTGTAACCTCTGCAGTGTACCCTCCAGTAAAAAGGACAGCTCTGGTATGAGGAATCCTTTTGAGATAGGGAACTGGCAGGCATTGCTTAACCGAGTCAGGAAGTCTCGAACCACCCTGGTCGAAACAGGATGAGAGTCAGGAGGTTTCGAACTACCCTGATCAAAACAAGATGGGGGCAGGAAAAGTTCCAGCTGGTTAGAACCAAGATGGCCGAGAAATCTACTGCTTCTTAACCTTGCAGGTTTATTTTATCCTCATTACCATAAAAGTTTCTAAGGAAAGCTCCCACTCCCATTATGCACTTGATGCCATGGCTCTTCCTGTTTGAGGATATTTAGTCAAAAGCAGGATGTCACCCTGATTCCAGAAAACACTGCCCTTCTCCAAGAAATAGCATGAATATTCCTCCCCTTGCTTAGCCTGTAATTAAGCCTTTGCTTAAATAAAGGGACTAAAGGAACCATGAGGTTGGTTCTCCGACACAGGGAGAACGAGCCTCTACTCTGTCCGTGGGGTAGCCCTTCTATTCTTCTTGAATAAAACTCACTTTCACTTTACCCTGTCGGCTCCCTCCTGAATTCTTTCTTGCGGGAAGCCAAGGACCCACTTGGACTTCAAGTGATTCCCAGCATTGGGAATTACTTTCCTGTGTCACTCCTCCCTTCCCTGAAACTTCCCGATAAAAGCCTTCCAACTTGTAGCAAACTGTTGGTGTGTCTTCTGGGGTCAATCAGTCCTCACATTTTGGCTTCCAATAAACCTTTATCAAATTCTCTCTGCCTCAACAGCCTTAACTTCAGTAGACAAGTTCTACTGTACCTTTTATTTGTTTCTGCAACTATATTCTTAATTTCCAAGAGCTTGTGATATTATCTAGTTTTTTTTTTTTTAAGGTAAGGTATCTTTCTCTTCATGTATCATAGACACATGAAACATGTTGTGCCTTCTCACACATGTACCTTCTCAAATCTCTCCAGGATTATGAATGCAGTTTTTCTTATTAAACTTTCCTCTCCAAGTTGTTTTATTCTGCCTTTTCTCATCTGTCTTTTGTACTGAATGCTTCCCATATGTCAGAGAGTACTTGAGTGCCTGGTAATATTTAGAAATCAGCATGTGGATAATTCTTGTTGAGTGTATTTTACACTACACTATGGCCTAATCTGAGCAGTGCAATTGAATGAGACGTAACCTTGACAGATCACGTAGTGAGTTTCCTCCTACCACTGGTTACCCAAAAGCATGGGACAGGGCACAATAGCTATTTTTGTCACTCACCAGAATTATTATGTTTTGTTGACTGTGAGCAGCATACTTACAACTGGGCAAATCTGAATTGCCAAAGGCACTTCACTTTTATTTAACCAAGGATTTCCTTTCTTGTC
>NW_012148396.1:3555695-3558334 GCF_000956105.1 Propithecus coquereli | reverse complement strand
AATGCTGTTATTATTTTTTTCTAATAAGTAAATTGAATTACAAAGAGGAAGATTAGAAAAAAATAATAACTGCAACACTATCAACCAAGGCACAGATAAATATTTGTGTAGCCCATAAATTTACAGATTTTTGTAATATATAATTTAGGATTTTAACCAAATAGCGACAATGTAACAGAATGCTATCTAGTATGAGAATTAGAATTATACTGACCTGGATTAAATTTCCAACTCTGGAAATTATTAGCTGAGTTATCTTAAGCAGGTGAATGCACTTAAAGAGTCAATCTTGCCATCTATAAAATGTCATCTGTCACATAAAGTTGGTAAAAATCACATGAGATGTGTATATAAAATACTGCACACATGGAACCAACTCAATGAACAGAAGCTACTATTATGGTAAAATGTGTTATATTAGTATTTTTACTACTGTCTTTATCGATGGATATGTTAAAATATCTAATGCAGTGCCTGGCACATTATTAACATTCAGGATAAGTTTGTTCTTTATTGTTTTCATTTACTGGACTCTCTACCCTTGAGGGAATGAACGGTAATGGAGTGAGGCATGGTTATAAAGACCTTCTGGCAACTTTCATTTTGTATCATTTCATTGCATTTTATTTAATTTCACTTCACATCATTTTATTTCATTTCACTTTATAGATTTTCTGTTTCATTAAAAACAAAATATTTCATACATGCATGGAAATTAGCTAATATATGTAAACACTCATGTTTATATTAGCTATAAGCACACACTTCATAATTGCCTGTATTTGCAGAAGAGTAAGCAATTTCTTGAAGCTTAGTGGACCAAAAAACTTCTTGGGGTTAATGTGACAGTGGCAATTGAACTGAGTCTTATAGAAAAAATAGAATTTGAGCACAAAAATAAGGGTCATTGGCTTCACAAGGGACATTTCAGGTTGCAGTGAAGTATTAGCAAAGTCAACGGGGTGGGCAAGCACTAAAACATCATTGCTCAGGGCAGCCACCTTGTCACAGTATCCAACAAGAAGGCTCAGAACTATTTCTACTACTTACAAAGATAAATGTTCTGTAGAGCATATGGTTTGGACTCCATTCAGCTAGTACTCAATTATCCCTGCAGCAAAAGGATTAGTTCCAAAGGCTGCACAAAATATGGTGAAAATATGGACACTACATTTTCCTTTTAATGGCGGAACAATGGATTTGGGCAGCACATAATACAGCTATTATTTTATTGAATGATTAATCAAGCAAAGGCATATTAAGCTCCAATTATGTGCCAAATAGTGTACTCAGCAATGGAAATACACTGGTGAATTAGTTAAACCCAATCCCTGATCTCAAGAAACTCAGTATGGTGGAGACAAGTGAACAGATCATGATGATTCAGTGCAACAAATGATTTGTTACCTATTAGGAAAAAGAATACCTCCCACAATAATGGCAAAACTATTAACAGATTAAAAATAAACTTAAAGTGAATCTGGAGGGAATATGGCAGAGTAGGAAGCACCAGGAATCCATCTCTCGAACTAGAAAACAATTGCACTAGCAGAATCTAGCCGATAAAACTATTTTGGTCAACTCTTGAGTGTATTGAAGGCTTGTAACTTCAATAAATGGTGACTAATTTTGGTCAATTTCAGCTCTTGGGATGGCAACAGCTACCATCCTCTACTCTTAGCCCTATGGCAGGGAGCTGTGCATACGTTCTAGAAACAGCTTGCATGCAACTTGCAGTAGTCAGGATGGGAAAAAAAAGACTTTGTTTTCTAAATATCAAGGATTAGTACTCTGATTACTGACTGCTGCTTCTGATCTCAGAGGTGCAGATGCAGAGGCAGGCAGCCATTTTTACAAGTCCCTCCCCCTCTGGATGAAGCAACTTCCAGGGGACTTAAGGGGATCAGTGGCCAGCATCTCTTTTGTTCCCTTTTCATTTTTCACCTTTTGGGAGTCAGACATTTAAGCACAAGGACATTAAACAGCAACCACATATACAAGGGGATTTGTAAAGTTACTGTGCATGTCCAAGGAAAGGCACAGGCTCAGAAAAGAACTAAAAAGACCTTAAATTTACATCTCTGGCTGTCTCTGGCATAGAGACACCTTTAAACAATCAAAACAACAAAAACAACAAACTCTGGAGAAGGGGAATAGCTGGATCTCCAGTGTTACCACAAAATTCAAATATCCAATTTTCAACAAAAATTCATACAGCATATAAAGAAATAGGAAAGCATGGTCCTTACAAAGGAAAAATTAATAAAGCAAGAGAAATTGTCCCTGATACAGACCAGATGGTGAAATTATTAGACAAAGACTTTAAAAAGACTGTCATAAAAATTCTTGAAAGAATAAAAGAAGACATGAACAAGGTCAAGTAAATAATATATGAAAAAAGTGGAAATATTAATAAAAAGATAGATAACACAAAAAAGAATTCAGAAGAAATTCTGAAGCTGAAAAATACAATAACTAAAATAATAAATTCACTACAAGAAAATGTGGTAAATTTATCCCATGGAATACTACTCAGCCATAAAAAAGAATGAAATCATTCTTTTGTAGCAACATGGATGAAATTAGAGGCCATTATTCTAAGTGAAATAATTCAGAAACAGAAAATCAAATACTACATA
>NW_012148396.1:3552598-3555400 GCF_000956105.1 Propithecus coquereli | reverse complement strand
AAGAAATAATGACTGAAAAGATTCTCAATTTGGTCAAAGACATGAATACAAACATCCAAGAAGCTCAACAAACCCCAAGCAAGATATACTCAAAGAGGTCCAGACCATTCACATTATAATTAAAGTGTTGAAAGTCAAAGACAAAGAGAGAGTCTTCAAAGCAACAAGAAAGAAATGACTCATCGCATACAATGGATCCTCAATGAGATTATCAGCAGATTCCTCATCAGAAACCAGGGAGGCCAGAAAGGAATGGGTTGATACATTCAAAGTACTGAATAAAACAAACAAACAAACAAACAAACAAGAATTTCGTGTCTGACAAAACTTCCCCTCAAAAGTGAGAATCATTGTTCTGTAATCTTTTTTTTTTCCTTTAGTTAAGTCCAGCATGTCTCTAGCTGAATTACGCTGAAATTTAACCATAATTAATAACCTGGAAGCCAGAAAAGGAGGAGAAAGCAACTCCTGACAAGGGTTCTTACTCCTTAGTGGTAGAGAAATCTCTGTAATATTTTCCTTTAATGGGGAAATCCCAGCTCTTAATAGGGTGTATTGGATACTTCTGTAATCTCTAATCATTTGAGGTCAGGGGTGTCTGAAAAGCCAATTCTCAGGAGCACTTACCTAGATGTTCCAATCCCATTTTCAGGGTTAACTGTTGTTAGCAATGCATTAATTCTCTGTAGGACTTCAGTATAACTTAATGATTGCTTACAAATCCACTATTTATGAAGGCTTTGTCCCTCTCCTATCTTTCAAACGTTTGAATCATCACACCAGCAAGAGTAGTAACTGCCATCAGGACATTTTTTTTTCAAGTTACCACTGATGAAGTCTTCAACAATTTAGCCTCCACTTTATAACAGAGACTATCAGTGCTACATCTTCCATATAGGATACATTTTCCTTGCTAGTCAGGTGATGAGTGATCCAGTTCTCAAGTCCCATTCTACCCCTGTTTTCTCAGACTACTTCCAGTGACATTTCTGTAAGTTCCAATCCTCCAAGAAGCATAAACCAATATGGGTTTAGCTATGCAAGAGATATATTGAGGGAAAATATTTGATGAATAAAGACTAAAGAAAGAACAGGAATAGACAGGAAGTTCCTTCAGACCATAATGCATAATGAGGTGCTACCTGTGGAATGAGAGAAGAAAAACCTGAATCTCAGAGCTCTATACATCTGTGATTTTGAGTAAGACTAATGGGGATTTCTCAAGCAGAGGTGGTCCATTGGAGGAGTTCCATATTGG
Organism: Propithecus coquereli; assembly: GCF_000956105.1. Classification (NCBI taxonomy): domain Eukaryota; kingdom Metazoa; phylum Chordata; class Mammalia; order Primates; family Indriidae; genus Propithecus; species Propithecus coquereli. Next base: position 3,554,142 of record NW_012148396.1, on the reverse strand, counting down.
GTAGGAAAGTTCTGGTTCTCGTCCTCCTCTGTGGTCAGTCATTGGCTGGAGGCCTCCTGGGGGTGGCTAGGCAGGTAGGGCAATTAGTAAACTCTGACACCACAACATATTCTTTTGGAGGAGATCTGAATAAGACACCTCCATGGTCATCACACTGATTTTAAAAATGAATCTGGACAATGAAAACAGGAGTAGCTGAGAAATATTTGAAAAAGAACACTGAAAGACTAGCTCTACTAGTTGAAAAGCACTGTAAATATTTCAACAATGTGGCTAATATGTAGGTTTATTCTTTCATTTTCTAGCTTCACCACCTTTTCATTTGTTCTCTTTCACCATGGAAGCTGCAGAGCTAAGCATTTCTTGAAATTAGCAGAAAGAGTCTACCTCACTCATTGCTGGCCAATGAGGTGTAGACAGATTTCTCTTGGAGATACTCTGAGGTTGCAGGTGCAGGAGCAGCCATTATTGCAATGGTTGGCAAGCCCAGTTCACTTAGGCTGATCACCCTTGGACTTGTTGTGTGATACTAATAAATCCCAATTTGATCAAGATATTGCAATTGTTGGTATTCCATTCACCTGAATTAAATTCCATTTCGATGAAAAATAAAGTTTTTTTTGTTAAAATGATAAATAGGTAAGTTTAACAGAATTGAGAGTTCAAAAGCAGACACATGACTCTATGGGAATTTAATATTTCAAAGTTGGCATTACCACATTAATAAGGAAAAGATGGACTATATATTTGAAGAAAAGAAATTCTACTTTATATTATATACAATATAGTTCATATGGATTTACAGTGGATATTAAAGGAAATATAGAGGAAATTTGGGATGAGGCTTTCTAAACAACTCATAAACTATAAAATCTTAAAGGAAAGTAATGATCTGTTCCACTACTACATAAACATTGAAGACTTCTGGATCACAAATAGCCCCATAAACCAAGTTAAAAGCCAAGCAACAGAGTAGGAGAATTCATCTGAGGTATCATGACAGAGAGAGAGATAGAGATAGATATTATTAAAATCTGTAATATATAAGGTACTCTTCTCTGCCAATAAGGTAAAGCAATATCTCAATTGAAGGAATATGGACAAGCAATTTCTAGAAAAGAAACTATAAATGATGAGATTAACAGATGAAAAGAGTCAATTTCACCAGTAATTAAGGAAATGCAAATTTTAAAAACAGCTATTTTTTTCACCCATCATATTAATGACATTTTTTAAAAGAGTGGACAATATTAAAAGTGTGGGTGGAAATATGGAAAAATAAATATTTTCAGGCACTTTTTTTGGAAGTGTAAATGTGTAAACCTCTTTGGAAGGCAAAGAGATTCACCATATTATCTAAAAGTGAAAGTGTGTAGAGCCTTTGCTTACTAAGACTGACGCCACTGACACTGTCATCACAGAGGAGCATGGAGTGCAAAAAATCCATCTGAGGTGCACAAGATCTTTGCCAAATTAAAAATACATTAATTGTGATCAGGTCCCATTTATTTGTTTTTGTTGTTGCTGTGATTGCCTTTGGGGTC
>NW_012148396.1:3547907-3549718 GCF_000956105.1 Propithecus coquereli | reverse complement strand
TCGAGTCTAATCAAATTAAGTGCCTGATAAGCAAACAAACAAGCAATCAAATAAAATCACATTTCAGAAGAATAGAACAAAATGTGGAGCCTCCAAATCTAACATTAACATGTCCAGGACACAATAAAAAAATTACTCAACAGATGAAGACCCAGAAATGTCATTCATTCTCATGAGAAAAGACAATTAACATAAACCAATCTCGAAGCTATTCATGCTGAAGTTCCCAGACAAAGATTTTAAAGCAGTTATGGTAATTATATTCAAAGAAGTAAGGAAAATAAGCTTGCGGTAAAGAAAAATATAGGAAGTCTCACCAGAGAAATGGAAACTTAAAAAAAAAGAACCAAATGGAAGTTTTAGAACTGAACAATACCATTGGATAAAAATAAATCTGTCCCAATTCTAAGGTCCTCATATATTATAAGTCTAACTAACAGGAAAAAAGAAAAAAAAAAAAGAAACAAATCTGGCTGCTACTCATTGGAAGCTACAAGGAAGACACAGCACACAGCTGCATGATTTGGAGAGGGTGCTGTGAATCAGTGGGTTTCCTTTTGCCTAGAGTACTGGTCTCAAACCAAATTCCCAAAGATGTCAAAAGGTATTACCAAAAAGAGGGCATATGAAACTAATAAAGGAAAGATTTTAACAAAATGATTTTTTTAACTGCAGTACTTCTTGGAGCTTTTTAAAAAACATGCAAATGTGTGCTATCAGTTTCCAAGAGGAGGGATGCAAAGCAGGTTCCAAACACAGAACCCTTTCTATTCCAGGACATAGAGAGAAACTAGTGTTCTGCAGAACCACTTTGGGGAACAGAACACACTTTGGGAAACCTTCTTGTCCTAGATGGCTCTTTGCCACCCAGTTCCAGTTGCTTAAAATCATCACCTTCCAGGATTCCTCCTAAGTCATATGAACGTGTAGACTTTATGTTTTAGCAATCACGGTGTGTTCTCTGTTTCGTTATACCAGAGCACCTTTACCCTGTCACTTACGCAACGTCCCTGTGCACTTAGACTGCCCTTCTACACATACTGTATTTTCCAGTCCTGTCTCAATGATTATATTCCTCCGGAGAGGTATGGGCTTAACAAAATCTGTGCTTTTTCATTGTGAGATGGTACACTGTGGGGAATTAGTCATCATTAGGATGATTAAAATCTAGACAATTTGAAAAACTTTGGCTTGAGTTCTAATAAAAGAAAGGATATTGGCTATCAGGGGTCCAGCAAACTCCAGCTTTCCATCCCAAATGAACAGGAAGTGTGTTGCCAGTGGCAGAAATTAAAGGGCAGAAAAGACACATAATACTCATGGAGGTTAGTATCATAAAATTTTTGAAGAAGGAAGCTAGTATTAGGAGAGCTGGGTAGTAGCCCTGGCTGCGCTCGTAAGAGACTATGGAGACATTGGCAAATCATCTCCCTTCTCTGGAGACCTTTGATTATATAGCTGAGTGAATGGTTAGACTGGCAGTATTCTAATTATGCAGGTGAGGACCATTGGATGAGGTGGGAGGATGGCTGGAGTCAGGAGAGGAAGCTATCCCTGGCTTCCATCGGAGCAGATCTGCGTATTTTCTCCTTTTTATAATGGGCTTCCACGTAAGATTCCTTTAATGCTACTAAAAGATAGCTCGCAAACCTTTGAAGTAGACAATTTTCAAGACGATTTCTATATCTAGCACTTTGAGGGATTATTATTCAATCTGTATAGATGAAAGTGATCCTCAGAGAAGCCCTTGTGGTCATCACTGCTCTATAATTTGTAACTGAGGTTTGCAATAGTGTGAGACAGTGCTTCCC
>NW_012148396.1:3544438-3547857 GCF_000956105.1 Propithecus coquereli | reverse complement strand
TCTTCCTTTAGAATTCTAATAGTTTCACTCCTTAGGTTTAGATCTGTGACTCAGCGTAAGTTGATTTTTGTGAGAGGTTAGAGGTGTGGATCCAGATTCAGTCTTCTACATGTGGCTATCCAGTTTTCCCAGCACCATTTATTGAATAAAGATTCTTTTCCCCAGTGTATGTTTTTGTCTGGTTTGTCAAAGATTAGATGGCTGGCTTCAAAGTCATTTACCATGAAGAGGAAATGATGGGAGAGAGGAATAAAGGTGAACCTTATTAGGGTACATAATTCGGAAACTATATGATGGGCTTTTGGAGATAGCGAGGGATGTGGAGGCCAGAACAGAGGGTGGGGGACAGCTAAATGACAAGGGGTAAAACTAGGGAGCTAGGAAAGACCCATGTGGTGAAGAGCCTGGAAGGTCCTGCAGAGCAGGGGCTTGGATTAACAGTGCCATGAGAAACCAGTGAAGAATATGATCTGTCTTGAGCAGCATCTTCGTGAAGAGGCTCACCTTGGTGGCAATCTGATGGGTTTAGAAAGACAAAACCTAGGAGGGAAGTGATGAGAACCAGAACACAAAATAGCCACAAGATGAGACGTGGGCTCAGAATTAAGAAATACTGTGATAGTCAGTTAGCTGGCTCACCCAGTGCCATGAATGAACATTAGTAGAAAAGTTGTGTAGAACATGTAAGTCTGGAATGAAATAAAGAAGAATGATAGACAATAAAAGGCAGGTTCACATTTAGGAAACTTTCTAAGAAATATTAGATGCCTTACTTTATGTGAGCTGAGAATGAGAAATTCTCTTTCCGTATGCATAGGGTAATTGGGCCTGGTCAAAATTATTCAATGATTTGAATTTGCCGCTACTATGGAATGGAGAAAGAAAAATGGGCTTTATGTCAGTTAAACTTGGAATCTAGGTATAAGTCTGCTGCTTTCTAGATACGAGATGTTGGGCAAGTCTCTTGACTCATCTAACTTTCAATTTCCTCAGCTGTAAATTGAGAAGATAATAAATACCTTGTTTGCATTATGGCGTTGTTCTGAGGTTTAAACAAAATAATATATGTGAAGGATGCTTGTAAAATGAAAATGCAATTTTAAATATAGCTAAAAATAGTTAAGAGATAATGTATCTGGGTTTCTAAGGTTTGCAGATATATTCTGATAAGCTGTGATGAATCAAAATGTCTAAAATCTATACATATAAGCACCGCTTTTCCATGATCCATCTTAGATTTTATCTAATTATATAGCATTTCTGTCTCCAACTATGATTGTACATCTTTTGTGGGTCAAGCCTCCCTTTTGTCCCTTCTTTTGTGTCACTGCACAGAGCCTAGCTTAGCATGGGGGTGGGGCTATTATGTATTGATCAAATACTACATATAAGGCATTGTACTAGGTATTTTGCATATGTTACTTTGTAGACCAGAGGTTGTTAGTTCAGTTTTAATTTAAGGGAACTGATGCTCAAAAAATGAAAATAATTTACTCAAGACACCAGCTATTAAATAGTGAAATAGGATATAAACCCTGTTATTTCTGACTGCAAAACTCACCTCTGTGAAGAACTAAATTAAGTTGTATTTAATTCCTGAGCTCCGGTTGCCTCATAAATGAGCTTAGGTTTACAACCCGAATTTGATCCCATATCTCTGTGCAATCCCGGTCTTCCATGCTATCCTCAGGCCCCACTCTGTGGAAGTGTAAGAGGTCTTCCAGGTGACCTACCTGATTAGAATAAGAACCAATGTGCTATATATGAACCTCAGAAGAGGAAAAGACTCTTCTTAGTGTCTTCACAGTATGATGTGCTTAATAAACCTGAACGTGAAAAATCAAGAACATAAAAAAGTCCTAATTACAACTCTCTAGGCATCTGGGGCCCAAGAAAGAGCTACTTTGCTTTAGTACAATGAGAGACCATGAAACCTAACAGGAAATCAGAGATGGTCTAGTACAACTAGCTCTAGAGGTTCAGAGGAGACAACTGAACCTCAGTGAGGTCAGATGACATTCCCAAGGTTACACAGCTAGTTAGTGGGAGAGCTGGGAATAGAATCCATTCACCTGTCTCCCAAGATAAAAACTCTTTCCACCCTGGATTTTGGCAGTCCGAGACAACACATTAAGCCAACACAGCTCTTAGAAGAATAAATTGAAGCTCTAAAGATTCTGTTATATTTAGAACTTCTTCTGCCCCCCTCCCCTCATACTATTGTACTACACATAAAATGGTGGTTCGACAAACTTTAGATTAATTATTTGACTAAACTACCAGATTTGAACTTGCTTTAGGCATTTATAGGAGAAAAAAAGGAAGCAGTAGTTTTTGCAGCTAAGTGGTTCCTACCAGACATGACCCTCTCAAAGGTAATTATAATGAACGGTGGGGAGAAAACAAAACATGATCTAAAGTTACTGAAGAGGGAACTGAAGCAGCAGCCTCTGGCTGGAAGACTGGAAGGCATGGAATGAGTGGCTGTTTTTCACTTTCAGCCTGAGAGCAGGTTAAAGTCAGTGCCATGTTGGGTGCCTATAGCTGACCAACAAAACAAAACAAACAAAAAAACCCCTAAAACCAAAAATATCCAAAAACCAGACAAACAAAAACCCTAAAATAAAAAACAAATGAAATGTACCCTCTTTCTGGCCTGTAGAACCAGAGCACAGAGATTGGGGCAACCACAGTGATTGGAGAGTGAGGGGGGTCATGGAAAGGAGGGAACAAGAGAGGGAAACCTGTAATTCTAAGTATAAACTCTGCCCAGATCTCTCAGGTGACTCATAAACTGTGCAAGTGTGGGACAGATTCAAGCTAAGGAGGGGAAAAAAAATGAACTGAAATTTGAGCTTTCACCCAAGAGCTAGAGTTTGTAGTTCGAGTCTAATCAAATTAAGTGCCTGATAAGCAAACAAACAAGCAATCAAATAAAATCACATTTCAGAAGAATAGAACAAAATGTGGAGCCTCCAAATCTAACATTAACATGTCCAGGACACAATAAAAAAATTACTCAACAGATGAAGACCCAGAAATGTCATTCATTCTCATGAGAAAAGACAATTAACATAAACCAATCTCGAAGCTATTCATGCTGAAGTTCCCAGACAAAGATTTTAAAGCAGTTATGGTAATTATATTCAAAGAAGTAAGGAAAATAAGCTTGCGGTAAAGAAAAATATAGGAAGTCTCACCAGAGAAATGGAAACTTAAAAAAAAAGAACCAAATGGAAGTTTTAGAACTGAACAATACCATTGGATAAAAATAAATCTGTCCCAATTCTAAGGTCCTCATATATTATAAGTCTAACTAACAGGAAAAAAGAAAAAAAAAAAAGAAACAAATCTGGCTGCTACTCATTGGAAGCTACAAGGAAGACACAGCACACAGCTGCATGATTTGGAGAGGGTGC
>NW_012148396.1:3539455-3541758 GCF_000956105.1 Propithecus coquereli | reverse complement strand
AAGGAACATTTTTATATCATTCATCTCGGAGAAACTCTAAAGATTTTTTTAAAATCACGTGACATAAAATCCCTATGTTGGGATCGACCCAGCCCATATTCCTACCCCAACTTTGGTTGTCTGGAGTCTTAAAAATGTTCTTTCTAAGCAAAACACTAGTCAGCAGAAAAAGAAAAGCAAAACAACAAAAATGCTTTATAATATTTTATAAAGACATGCAGGCCTCTTTGACAAGTCAGGCGTTTAGATCCAGAGGAATATGAGAACATTAGACCAAGAACGTGCACAAAACATATTGGCCAGATATTCCTTCTGTTGCTAACATGATACAACGAGGCTCAGAGCAGATATTCTCTTTCTAAACTTGAAATGCCCTTCTAGGAAGGAAAACTTTTCACCATCTGTCTAGGGGGCCATTTGTACCACACCCTCCTAATGTGATCTTGGTATTTTTCATAGAATTTCACACTCCACATGTTGAATGTGACTTATATATCATTTAAAATGTTCTTTCTTTCTTCTTCTTTTTTTTTTGTAATCACCCAAAGTGAAAATCCATGTGCTGCCAACCAATCACTCTCAAAGTCACTGGTGTCACCTCAGGCTAGATGCTATGGGGGAACATGGGCCAGGCACTGGGCTAGGCATTTTCTCATTTAAAGCTAATAATACAATAATTGTACCAACAGGCATCCAGTTGTTTATCACAAGGCACTGTGCCAGGATGTTTCTGTGATGCCTGGCTTAATACCTACCATGATCCTATGAGATGGCCAAGACTTCCCAAATCTAGTTTCCCATAAGAATCAACTGAGGACTTTTATGAAAATGAGTCCTAACCAAGACCTATTGAATCAGAGTCTCTGGGAAAGAAACATGAAATTTCTATTTTTCAGTGTGTATTCAGAGAATTACGAGGCACTCTGAGGTTACCAGCATCTGAGAAAGATAAGACAGATGTTGTTATCTCAATGTCACTCATTAGGAAACCTACTCTCAGAGAGAACATGTGCATCCAGGACGCCTGTGCTGAGCTGTCCCTGACTCCACGCTGCAGGTGCCCTTCAGAGCATCTGCTGAGGGCACGCTGACTACTCAAAGTTTGGCCTGGAGACCTACAGCATTAGCATCACTTGGGAGCTGGTGAGAAGTGCAAACTCCCAGGGCCCAGGTGAGCTGAATCAGAAACTGCATTTTAACCAGATCCCCCAGGACACAGGTTCAGGAGTGCTGCTCTGTACTACTGCGGCTGAGAACCAAACACTGTATTTCCCAGGCTCCATTGCCAGCCAGCTTCCTTTAGGTCCCACCAGCAGGAGGCACTGAAGGAGATGAGAAGGTGAGAGGAAGGGAGGAGCCATTTTTGTCCATTTTGCGCATTTCCTACCAAGCTGGTAGCAGGGGCAAGGACTCTGAGACAATGACCATGGGCTTCATTCAGCATACAATCGTGGTTTGGCAAGCTTCAGGCTAAGCAGGGGCTTCTGGGTTCCTGCCCCTGGTGGTGGTGCAATTCAATAACAGCAGTGGCAGGGCGAGGGGCATGGGTGGTGGTCATGGAGTCCAGCCCAGGGGAAGTAGAAGCTTCCCAAGCTAAAGATAACAGTCCTTTTTTCTCTTTTGCTTTTTCAGCCTTTCCGACACCATTGTGAACAATTGTTGGCAGTAAGCCACACTCTGTTTGAAACAACAAGAGTGTTTTCCCTTCCCTGACTGGACATTAACTGATATAATAACATAGCTATCACAGGATGACCATTCTCTTTATCAAAGGAGCAGGATGGAGGTTCAGCCCCAGGACCTGTGACTACAAAGCCCACATTCTTAACCAGAAACAAATATGTCAAAAGCACCGTACAATATTCACTTACATAGGGCAAATGAGATGTCTTTTTGTTGTTTATTCTTTTATTCATTCGAGAAATATATACTGAGAACTTATTCTGTGCTAATCACTGTGATAAATTCTGAGGATCCAAAGTTGAATAAAACATAGCTCCTGCTATCATGGAAGAAAGATTCATACAGGCAATTGATTATAAGACAGTGTGGTAAGTTCAAGTTTGGACCAACATCTAAGCATGTGCCAATTTTAACATGACTGCTACACTAACAATTATGGCAAAACCAAATAGAATAGCACTTAGATTTGTACAGCTGAAGACAGGAGGTCCTTTGTGAGAACAAAGCAGTGATCTCTGGGTAGGAAAGCTGACAGGTATTGGCTGACCTCCTTCCCTGAGGTCACACCTGTGCTATTCATTCATCCATTCATTCATTCGTTCATTCAACTAACAGCATTA
>NW_012148396.1:3537665-3539405 GCF_000956105.1 Propithecus coquereli | reverse complement strand
GAAGAAGGAAGCTAGTATTAGGAGTGCTGGGTAGTAGCTCTGGCTGCGCTCGTAAGAGACTATGGAGACATTGGCAAATCATCTCCCTTCTCTGGAGACCTTTGATTATATAGCTGAGTGAGTGGTTAGACTGGCAGTATTCTAATTATGCAGGTGAGGACCATTGGATGAGGTGGGAGGATGGCTGGAGTCAGGAGAGGAAGCTATCCCCGGCTTCCATCGGAGCAGATCTGCGTATTTTCTCCTTTTTATAATGGGCTTCCACGTAAGATTCCTTTAATGCTACTAAAAGATAGCTCGCAAACCTTTGAAGTAGACAATTTTCAAGACGATTTCTATATCTAGCACTTTGAGGGATTATTATTCAATCTGTATAGATGAAAGTGATCCTCAGAGAAGCCCTTGTGGTCATCACTGCTCTATAATTTGTAACTGAGGTTTGCAATAGTGTGAGACAGTGCTTCCCAAATTTTAATATGCACTCAAATCACCCAGGGTTTTTGTTAAATCTGTTTCAGGAAGTCTGGGATGGGTCCTAGGGGTTTGCATTTCTAACAAGTTTAGGTAAAGCTGATACTGTTGGCTTGAAAGTCATGCTTTGAGTACAAGTTTCAAAGGGACACAGTTTCCATGTGAAATAATGTGGGTGGAAAGGTTTGATGCCAAGTAAGTGCGAGGGCTACTGAATACTGTTCTTGTAGCTTTACAAAGCATATTGTAAGAGACTATCAAAGTCCTGCAGAAATTTGACTGCGTTTTAACTCAGTGTTTCCTAAACTTCTCTCACCACAGAATCCTTTTTTGGAGAAACACTTATTACATAACAGCAATAAACAATGTTGTTATGTGAAACGCACTTTAGGGAACATTTTATTAGGAGGGGATCTTAAAAGAAATAAATCTGTGTTTTTATGTGCTTACTCAATCCCTATTTCTACGTTACCAAAGAAAACACATTCTCAGATTTTACCTGAGAATAGTCAAATATAAAGCCTCCTTCAATGTTGCTGGAAATTTCAAATGCTAAATCTTTTGAAATCAGTTAAAGAAAAATACACACGTCAGGTATTGCCTTAACTGGAAAAGCATGCCCCAGCCTCAATGGCACTGGTCTTCCTAAGCCTGGAAATATTTATCCCTTCGCTGCTTGTGTACTCGCTCCACTGCTCATGAATTATTCCTGCAGGTTAACCTTCCCCTTGTCTCCTGTTCTCAAATGAGCAGGCTCCCGGGAGTGCAGAACATTATTGGGTCACTAACGCACAGTTATGGAGAAGAATTGCTGCGATTTCTTGTTTCCCACAAGGGCCATGAAAAACAATTAATGGAACAGTTGGTTCCTTTGACTCCCACATCCATGGCCAACCCTTCCCAAAGTGGACCCAGATATCTCTTGACCTTCCCAACAATCCGATGATACAGTGAGGGCACGGATTATCTCTCTTGTTGAACAGATGAGGAAATTGCAGCAGAGAAGTTATTTCTTTGAAGACCTCTCTTTATTGGAAGGGCCAAAATAAAAGGAAAATAAAGACGTCTAAGAATTTTCAAACTTTTCTTATGTAGTAGGCACTTCATATATTTGATTATTTGGCTAAATTTTATAGATTGGAAAACCGAGATGTAAAACTGTGATTTGGCCACTTGTCCAAATCCTCTAGTTAGTAAATGGTGGAGTTGGGATTCAAGCTCATCTATTTGGTTCCAGTGTCTCTAGCATGGGCGCCTTCAGTATTTCTT